>NC_090445.1:213941472-214241472 GCF_031143425.1 Pleurodeles waltl | reverse complement strand
CACTTATTCTTGCAGTCATTTTCATGCTATTAAGCATTGAAGTATATTGTGTGTGCGTGTATTATATGCACTTACTCCTGCAGTGATTCACAGAGTGCTTATATTCTCACCATTATTCTCATGTTATTCTCTTGATATGTATATGTATATATATATTAGTGTGGTTAGCTTTGCCATATGAGAACTTGCCCCTTAAATAAACTTGATTATTTTACCCACTAAGGTGTCTGAGAGTGATTGCTTTACATTGTGCCTTAAAATATCCTGAAGTGCATAGTTTTGATATTCTGAAGAGTAAAGCAACACACCTAGGGATACCCACAGCCCTCCTCCCCCACCCAGACACCTCCACTGCGTGCAAAGTCACCAGAATGTGCTTGTACTCACCCCCTTGTGTCTGCTGTGATGTCCTCACGCGCCCATCCAAATCTGGGTAGGCCACCGCCAGGATCCGAGACATCAGGGGGGTCAATTGACGCGTGGCACCCCTCCTACGTTGGGAGGCCATCCCCAGCAGAGCCTCCGCGGTCTTTCTGCTCCCGCGGCGGATGTCCTCCCACCTCTTGCGGCAGTGGGTGCCCCGTCTGTTGTGGACCCCCAGGGTCCGGACGTCCTTGGCGATGGCACGCCAAATGTCGACTTTCTGATGGGCGCTGACCTATGTGACACGTACAGGGAGAGAAAATACAATATCAGAATTTTCGGCATGCTCGATGTGAGTGTCCCCCCATCCCCACACTTGCCATGTGGCACATGCTCTCATCTGTCGTTTGATGCATGCCTCATACGCTCCCCTCCGCACCATCCTTCATTCACCCCACTCAACCCAGGCATTGCCCACAAAGCATGGTCCCAGTGTACTTACCTGTTGGTCTGGAGGACCGTAGAGTAGCGCATACTGGGGGAGGACCCCATCAACAAGTTTCTCCATTTCCTCAGATGTGAAGGCAGGGGCCCTTTCCCCAGTCGCAGCAGCCATAGTCACTTCCAGACCGAGGTCACAGCAGCACTTGCAGTATAGGTCCTCTCCTGTGGATGATCAGGTCTCGAGTGATTAAGCAGAGAGAAAATGGCGGTCACGCCCGCGGCGGTGCGTACCGCGGCGGTGCGTACCGCGACTGCCAGCGCACATCGTCATTGGCTCCTGAGACCAATAGGGTTCAATGTTAACCAATGCTGCTTTGTGCCGCGGTCTTCGACCGCCTACCGCCACGGTGTGCCACGCCAGCGCATTGACCTCACATCCCATTGTCACACTTCACAGGTCAGGCAGCCGCCATTTCAAGGGCCCACATGGCTTAATTTCTACTGCGTCACACAGGCCTAGGCGTTGCATTGCCACTCATACAAGCCATTCAATGCATAGCGATTCGTGTTCTGTGCAAGCTGTGGTTACGTACCTGTGGGTTTCTTGACTCTGTGCTCCATGTTGTCCTTCCTAGGCACCGTCCGCTGGGACTTGCGAGGAGATGGAGGAATGTTCCCGTGTACAGACCGATGGTGGACCTGTCGACAATGGAAGAAAGACATGTCATACTGACATACAGACTTGACCGAGCCACTATACAGGAACTGTGTGCCCAGCTGGAGCCAGACCTGATGTCCCCCATTCGCCAACCCACAGGGATTCCCCCTCTGGTGCAGGTGCTGTCAGTACTCAATTTTTTGGCAAGTGGATCATTCCAAACAACAGTGGCCATATCATCAGGGATGTCTCAGCCTATGTTTTCTAAGGTTTTGTCCAGAGTGTTGTCTGCCCTGATGAAATACATGCGGAGCTACATTGTTTTCCCTGAGGTGGCCGATTTGGCTACAGTGAAGGGTGATTTCTATGCCCTTGGACATATCCCCAACATCATTGGTGCCATTGATGGGACCCATGTGGCTTTGGTTCCCCCCAGTGAAAGTGAGCAGGTGTACAGGAACAGAAAAAGTTATCATTCGATGAATGTCCAGGTGGTCTGTTTGGCTGACCAGTACATCTCCCATGTAAATGCCAAGTTCCCTGGGTCAGTGCATGATGCGTACATCATGCGAAATAGCAGCATCCCTTATGTGATGGAACAGCTACAGAGACACCGTGTGTGGCTAATTGGTGACTCTGGTTACCCCAACCTGTTGTGGCTACTGACCCCAGTGAGGAATCCCCGGACCAGGGCAGAGGAACGGTACAATGAGGCACATGGGCGTACTAGGAGGGTGATCGAGCGGACCTTCGGCCTCCTGAAGGTCAGGTTTAGGTGCCTGCATATGACAGGTGGATCCCTAATGTACTCACCAAAGAAGGTGTGCCATATCATCGTGGCCTGCTGTATGCTTCACAACCTGGCTTTGCGACGGCAGGTGCCTTTCCTGCAGGAGGATGGTGTTGTAGCAGCTGTGGAGCCTGCGGAGAGTGAAGAGGAGGAAGACGAAGAGGACGACACAGACAACAGGGACACAGAGATACAACAGTATTTTCAGTAGCACACAGGTATGAATCAACCCCGCCATTTTACATTTACTTAAAGTCTCCTGCCTCTCTACTGTCTGTGTTTCCCCCCAGTTCCTGTTAACTGAGTTGTGACTTTCCCTTCCGTTTTCAGAGCTGTGGGCCCCACTGCGTGACCTCTGCTTTGTTTGCCCATGGACTACAGCTGTGTGACAGTGGTATGTTGTCATCACAATGTAACTGAACATTTTGGCACCATTATGTCTAATACATTTGTTCAAAATACAAGCAGACTCCAGATTTTTTAAGTGCAATAAGTGATTTTATTAAAGTGCTAAATTTAGGGACATGATTGAAAAACGGTGATGGGTGATGGTGGAGTAATGTCCATGGCAGAGTCCAGTTTTCAGTCTCACAGGTGCATTGTCCATATGCCTGTGGAAGGATGGAGCAGGGGCAGTTTAAGTTTGGACAGGGTGACAATGTGGGACAGTGGGATGACATCAGGGGGTATCCTTTGCTGGCGGGGGTCTTGGCATCCTACTCTGTCTTCTTCTGAGATCTCAGGTACCGCTTGTGGGGTGGTTCTTCTTCTGCAGGAGGTGGGGTTCTGGTGGCCTGTCGTTGTGTGGGGGCCTCCTGTCCACTAGCGCCGGCGGAGGTGGTAGCCTGGTCTTGGTCCATGCTAGTGACAGGGGCCCTTTGTGGTGCCACATGGTCCCGCAATGTGGTGACTATCTGGTTAAGAGCCACGACGATGGTCCCCATTGCGGAACTAATGTTTCTCAGTTCCTTTCTGAACCCCATGTACTGTTCCTCCTGCAGTACCTGGATCTCCTGGAACCTGGCCAGTACCGTAGCCATCGTCTCCTGGGAGCGGTCGTATGCTCCCATGATGGAGGAGAGGGCCTCTTGGAGAGTCGGTTCCCTGGACCTGTCCCCCCCCTGTCGCACAGCAGCCCTCCCAGTTCCCCTGTTTCCCTGGGCCTCTGTCCCGTGGACCGTGTGCCCACTACCACTGCCCCCAGGTCCCTGTTGTTGTTGGGGTGGTAGGTCAACCTGGGTGCCCTGTAGTGGTGGACACACCGCTGATTGACGTGTCCTGGAGACAGAGGCATGGGCCCGCTGGGTGGGAGCTGTGCTGGTGTTCCCAGAGGGGGTTAGGTCTGCTGTAGCCTGTGGCTGTCTGTGGGGAACCGACTGTCCCGAGGTCCCCGATGGGCCGGGCTGGTCATCTGGGTCCAGGGAGACAGAGCTGCTGTCATCACTGGGGGCCTCTTCTGGGGGTGGGATGGACATCTCTGGACCATCCTGGGCGGTGTGGTGGCGTTCGGGTCCTGCAGGGGTATAAGAGTATGGTTATTGCTTCTGTGTGTGCCATTTCGTGTAATGGGTGGGTGGCCGTGTACCCCAGTGCTGGCATTCCCTTGTGGGGGCTTTTGTGACGGTGGCTTGTGGGGGAGATGGGTAGGTGCAGTGGGCATGCTTTGGTGATGGGTGTCCATGCTTTGGGGACGCATGCAGGGCTAGGTTTTGGGATGGGTGGGTTGTGATGGTGAGCCATTTGCAAGGAGTCGGTGTGATGGGGGTGGGGGTGAGGGTGGGGGTATGATTTGGCATGCAGGTGGAGTGGGGGGAATGAAGTAGTGAAGATTTGACTTACCAGAGTCCATTCCTCCGCCTACTCCTGCGAGGCCCTCAGGATGCAGGATGTGCAAGACTTCCTCCTCCCATGCTGTGAAGTCTGGGGGAGTAGGTGGGGGTCCGCCGCCAGTCTTCTGCACCGCGATGTTGTGCCTTGATACCATGGAACGCACCTTCCCCCGTAGGTCGTTCCACCGCTTCCTGATGTTGTCCCGATTTCGTGGATGCTGTCCCACAGCGTTGACCCTGTCCACTATTCTTTGCCATAGCTCCATCTTCCTGGCAATGGTGGTGTGCTGCACCTGTTTCTCTAACCGAACTATTTCCTATTTCCTCTACCATGACCCTGAGTTCTGCGTCAGAGAACCTGGGGTGTCTTTGGGGTGCCATGGGGTGGTGTGGATGAGGTGAGGGGTGGTGTATGTATTGTAGAGTGTGGTGAGTGTGGTGGTGTATGGTGTTTTGTGCGTGGATATTGTGTGGGTGATGTTGTGATTTGCCTCTGTGTGATGGTCTACTCTATTCTGTGCTGTCTCTCTCTGTCCTTCAGTCGCAATTGTGGTCGTAAGGGTTTGTGGGTGATGTGGGTGTGTGTTTTATATTGTATTGGGTGTGTGGGAGTGGTGTGTGTATGTGTCTCAGGTGTGTGTATTTTGAATTGTCCAATGTGGTAGTGTTTTGTAAAGGTGTGTGTATTTTGACTGCGGCGGTGTGTACCGCCAATGGAATACAGCGGTTGAAAGACTGCTGCAGGGATTTGTGGGTCGGAATGGCATGGGCGTATTTCTGTTGGCGTGACGGTGGAGGTTTGGTCATCGCCAGTTTTTCGCTGGTCGTTGGTGTGGCGGAATTTTATTGATGTCGGGTTTTTGGCGGGTTGCCAGTTGCGGGTCAGAATGACCGTGGTGGTTTACCGCGACCGCGGCGGTGTTATGGCGGTCTTCTGACCGGCGGTATGCGCCTTTTACCGCCGAGGTCAGAATGACCCCCATAATGTCTAATGCAGAAGAGAATGTGATGGAACTCGACATCACCCCTCACCTGAATCTTAGGATGAAAGAGTTAAGGTCTCTCTGCAAAATAAAAAAGATTAGAACTGGTTCAAACCCTACCAAAATACAGCTCCAGGAGCTTTTGGCAGAGTTTGCCAAGAACAACCCCTCTGAGGATTACCTCACAGAGGAGGAAGCTAGTGATGTGGAGGAAGTCCCACCTCCAGTCCTAGTTAGGGAGACCAGGGCTCCTCAAGCCCTGACTCCAAATGTGATAGTCAGAGATACTGGTTCTCTCACAGGAGAGTCCAGCAACTCTGGAAACATTGAGGACAGCCTCAACAAAGAGGACCTCCTGCTAGCCAGGATGGCCAAAAGATTGGCTTTAAAGAGACAGCTCCTAGCCATAGAAAGGGAAAAACAAGAGATGGGTTTTGGTCCCATCAATGGTGGCAGCAACATAAATAGGGTCAGAGATTCTCCTGACATGTTGAAAATCCCTAAAGGGATTGTAACTAAATATGAAGATGGTGATGACATCACCAAATGGTTCACAGCTTTTGAGAGGGCTTGTGCAACCAGAAAAGTAAACAGATCTCATTGGGGTGCTTTCCTTTGGGAAATGTTCACTGGAAAGTGTAGGGATAGACTCCTCACACTCTCTGGAAAAGATACAGAATCCTATGACCTCATGAAGGCTATCCTGATTGAGGGCTTTGGATTCTCCACTGAGGAGTATAGAATTAGGTTCAGGGGGGCTCAAAAATCCTCGAGCCAGACCTGGGTTGATTTTGTTGACTACTCAGTGAAAACACTGGATGGTTGGATTCAAGGCAGTGATGTAAATGATTATGATGGGCTGTACAATTTATTTGTGAAAGAACACCTGTTAAGTAATTGTTTCAATGATAAACTGCATCAGCATCTGGTAGACCTAGGACCAATTTCTCCCCAAGAATTGGGGAAGAAGGCGGACCATTGGGTCAAGACTAGGGTGACCAAGACTTCCACAGGGGGTGACCAAAAGAAAGGGGTCACAAAGACTCCCCAGGGGAAGAGTGTTGAGACATCCAAAGGGAAAAATAGTAAAGAGTCTTCTACAGGGCCCCAAAAACCTGCTCAGGAGGGAGGGCCCAGAGCCTCTCCACAATCCAATTTTGGGTACAATGGTAAAAACTTTGATCCCAAAAAATGCCTGGTGTCGTAGCTGTAATCAGCCAGGACACCAAACTGGAGACAAGGCCTGTCCCAAGAAAGGTTCCACTTCTAACTCTACTCCAGCTAACACTGGAATGGCCAGTCTCCAAGTGGGATCAACAGTGTGCCCAGAGCAAATCAGGGTTCACACTGAAGCTACCTTAATCTCTGAGGGTGGGGTGGATTTAGCCACACTGGCTGCCTGGCCCCCTAATATGCAAAAATACAGGCAGCAATCTTAATTAATGGGGAAAGTGTAGAAGGCCTGAGGGATACAGGTGCCAGTGTCACCATGGTGACAGAGAAACTGGTTTCCCCTGGTCAATACCTGGCTGGACAAACTTATCCAGTCACCAACGCTGACAATCAGACTAAAGTACATCCCATGGCTATGGTAACTTTAGAGTGGGGAGGGGTCAATGGCCTAAAACAGGTGGTGGTCTCCTCAAATATCCCTGTAGACTGTTTGTTTGGAAATGACCTGGAGTCCTCAGCATGGGCTGAGGTAGAACTCAAAACCCATGCAGCCATGTTGGGTATCCCTGAACTGGTGTGTGTCAAGGCAAGGGCACAGTGCAAGGCTCAGGGTGAAAAAGTGGTGTTGGAGCCTGGGAAAAGGGCCCAACCCTCCAAGAGAAAAGGAAAGACAACTGGGGAACCAGTTGCAACACAACAAGAAAAAGAGAACCTCTCTTCTCAGGAAGAAGTTCTGCCCTCTGAGGGAACTGAGCCCATGGAGTTAGAACCTTATCAGGTTGAGCTCCTAGGCCCAGGGGGACCCTCAAGGGAGCAGTTGTGTAAGGGGCAAGAAACCTGTCCCTCTCTTGAAGGCCTTAGGCAGCAAGCTGTTAAAGAGTCCAATGGAAAAATAACAGGAACACATAGAGACTATTGGGAAGATGGACTCCTCTACACTGAGGCAAGAGATCCCAAACCTGGTGCCACTACGAGAGTGGTAGTGCCTCAGGAGTTTAGGGAGTTCATTCTAACCTTAGCTGGGCATTTGGGACAGACCAAGATGTGGGAGAGACTAGTCAACCACTTCTATTGGCCCAACATGTCCCAGAAGGTCAAGGAGTTTTGTGTCTCCTGTGCCACCTGTCAAGCCAAATGTAAGACCGGTGGACACCCAAAGGCCCCCCTCATTCCACTTCCAGTGGTGGGGGTCCCCTTTGAAAGAATGGGTGTGGACATAGTGGGTCCACTTGAACCTCCCACAGCCTCAGGGAACCAATACATACTAGTAGTAGTGGATCATGCTACTAGATACCCTGAAGCAATTCCCCTTATGTCGACTACTGCCCCTGCAGTAGCCAAAGCACTCATTGGTATTTTTACCAGAGTGGGATTTCCTAAGGAGGTGGTGTCTGACAGAGGTACCAACTTTATGTCAGCATACCTAAAACACATGTGGAATGAGTGTGGGGTGACTTACAAATTCACCACACCATACCATCCACAGACCAATGGTCTTGTTGAAAGGTTTAACAAGACATTGAAAGGCATGATCATGGGGCTCCCTGAAAAACTCAAAAGGAGATGGGATGTCCTCTTGCCATGTCTGCTTTTCGCCTACAGAGAGGTGCCTCAGAAGGGAGTAGGGTTTTCCCCCTTTGAACTTCTGTTTGGCCATCCTGTAAGGGGACCACTAGCTCTTGTGAAAGAAGGCTGGGAGAGACCTCTTCATGAGCCTAAGCAAGATATAGTGGACTATGTACAAGGCCTACGTTCAAGGATGGCAGAGTACATGGAAAAGGCAAGTAAAAACCTTGAGGCCAGCCAACAGCTCCAGAAGTTTTGGTATGACCAAAAGGCTGCTATGGTTGAATTTCAGCCAGGGCAGAAAGTCTGGGTTTTGGAGCCTGTGGCTCCCAGGGCACTTCAGGACAGATGGAGTGGTCCTTACCCAGTGCTAGAAAAGAAGAGTCAGGTCACCTACCTGGTGGACCTAGGCACAAGCAGGGCCCCCAAAAGGGTGATCCATGTGAACCGCCTCAAGCTCTTCCATGACAGGGCGGATGTGAATCTGTTGATGGTAACAGATGAGGACCAGGAAGCTGAGAGTGAACCTCTCCCTGATCTCCTCTCCACAGACCCTAAAGATGGCTCAGTTGATGGAGTGATCTATTCAGACACCCTCTCTGGCCAACAGCAATCTGACTGTAGGAAGGTCCTGCAACAGTTTGCTGAGCTCTTTCCCCTAACCCCTGGTCAGACACACCTGTGTACCCATGATGTGGACACAGGAGACAGCATACCTGTCAAAAACAAAATATTCAGACAGTCTGACCAAGTTAAGGAAAGCATCAAGGTGGAAGTCCACAAGATGCTGGAATTGGGAGTCATTGAGCACTCTGACAGCCACTGGGCTAGCCCAGTGGTCTTAGTCCCCAAACCTCACACCAAAGATGGAAAGAGAGAGATGAGGTTTTGTGTGGACTACAGAGGACTTAATTCTGTCACCAAGACAGATGCCCATCCAATTCCAAGGGCAGATGAACTGATTGACAACCTAGGTGCTGCCAAATTCTTAAGTACCTTTGACTTAACAGCAGGGTACTGGCAAATCAAAATGGCACCAGGAGCAAAAGAAAAGACAGCATTCTCCACACCTGATGGGCATTATCAGTTTACTGTTATGCCCTTCGGTTTAAAGAATGCCCCTGCCACCTTCCAAAGGTTGGTGAATCAAGTCCTTGCTGGCTTGGAGTCCTTTAGTGCAGCTTATCTTGACGATATTGCTGTCTTTAGCTCCAGCTGGCAGGATCACCTGGTCCACCTGAAGAAGGTTTTGAAGGCTCTGCAAGCAGCAGGCCTCTCTATCAAGGCATCCAAATGCCAGATAGGGCAGGGAACTGTGGTTTACTTGGGACACCTTGTAGGTGGAGGCCAAGTTCAGCCACTCCAGCCTAAGATCCAGGCTATTCTGGACTGGGCAGCTTCAAAAACCCAGACTCAAGTCAGGGCATTCCTTGGCTTGACTGGGTACTACAGGAGGTTTGTGAAGGCATATGGACCCATAGTGACAGCCCTCACAGAACTTACCTCCAAGAAAATGCCCAAGAAGGTAAACTGGACTGTAGAATGCCAACAGGCCTTTGACACCCTGAAACAAGCAATGTGCACAGCACCAGTTCTCAAAGCTCCAGATTACTCCAAGCAGTTCATTGTGCAGACTGATGCCTCTGAACATGGGATAGGGGCAGTTTTGTCCCAAACAAATGATGATGGCCTTGACCAGCCTGTTGCTTTCATTAGCAGGAGGTTACTCCCCAGGGAGCAGCGTTGGAGTGCCATTGAGAGGGAGGCCTTACAGCCCTAAGGCAGGGTGCACTATACCATAGGTGAGGGCATAAGTGCATGAGCAAAACCTTAGACATTGTAAGTGCAGGGTAGCCACACGAGTATATGGTCTGGGAGTCTGTCATGCACGAACTCCACAGCACCATAATGGCTACACTGAAAACTGTGAAGTTTGGTATCAAACTTGTCAGCACAATAAATGCACATTTTATTGTAACATACACCCCAGAGGGCACCTTAGAGGTGCCCCCTGAAACCTTAACCGACTACCCGTGTAGGCTGACTGGTTTTAGCAGCCTGCCACACACCAGACATGTTGCTGGCCACATGGGGAGAGTGCCTTTGTCACTCTGTGGCTAGTAACAAAGCCTGTACTGGGGGGAGATGCTTATCACCTCCCCCTGCAGGAACTGTAACACCTGGCGGTGAGCCTCAAATGCTCACCCCCTTTGTTACAGCACCCCAGGGCACTCCAGCTAGTGGAGTTGCCCGCCCCTCAGGCCACGGCCCCACTTTTGGCGGCAAGGCCGGAGGAGATAATGAGAAAAACAAGGAGGAGTCACTGGCCAGTCAGGACAGCCCCTAAGGTGCCCTAAGCTGAAGTGACTCTGACTTTTAGAAATCCTCCATCTTGCAGATGGAGGATTCCCCCAATAGGGATAGGAATGTGCCCCCCTCCCCTCAGGGAGGAGACACAAAGAGGGTATAGCCACCCTCAAGGACAGTAGCCATTGGCTACTGCCCTCCCAGACCTAAACACATCCTTAAATTTAGTATTTAAGGGCTCCCCAGAACCTAGGAAACTAGATTCCTGCAACCTAAGAAGAAGAGGACTGCTGAACTGAAAACCTGCAGAGAAGACGGAGACACAAACTGCTTTGGCCCCAGCTCTACAGACCTGTCTCCCCACTTCTAAAGACACTGCTCCAGCGATGCGTTCCACAGGGACCAATGACCTCTGAAGCCTCAGAGGACTGCCCTGCATCTAGAAGGACCAAGAACTCCTGAGGACAGCGGCTCTGTTCCACAAAGACTGCAACTTTGCAACAAAGAAGCAACTTTGAACCAACAGACGTTTCCCGCCGGAAGCGTGAGACTTTGCACTCTGCACCCGACGCCCCCGGTTCGACTTGTGGAGAGCAAACACCACAGGGAGGACTCCCCGGCGACTACGAGACCGTGAGTAGCCATAGTTGACCCCCCTGAGCACCCACAGCAACGCCTGCAGAGGGAATCCCGAGGCTCCCCCTGACCGCGACTGTACTTTCTGTGTGGACTTGTGTCCCCCCTGGTGCCCTACAAAACCCCCCTGGTCTGCCCTCCGAGGACACGGGTACTTACCTGCTGGCAGACTGGAACCGGGGCACCCCCTTCTCCATTGAAGCCTATGCGTTTTGGGCACCACTTTGACCTCTGCACCTGACTTGCCCTGAGCTGCTGGTGTGGTAACTTTGGGGTTGCCCTGAACCCCCAACGGTGGGCTACCTTGGACCCAATTTTGAACCCCATAGGTGGTTTACTTACCTGCAAAAACTAACAAACACTTACCTCCCCCAGGAACTGTTGAAAATTGCACTGTGTCTAGTTTTAAAATAGCTATATGTCATTTGTGTGAAAACTGTATATGCTATTTTGCTAATTCAAAGTTCCTAAAGTTCCTAAGTGAAGTACCTTTCATTTAAAGCATTACTTGTAAATCTTGAACCTGTGGTTCTTAAAATAAACTAAGAAAATATATTTTTCTATACAAAAACCTATTGGCCTGGAATTGTCACTGAGTGTGTGTTCCTCATTTATTGCCTGTGTGTGTACAACAAATGCTTAACATTACACCTCTGATAAGCCTATTGCTCGACCACAAAATAGAGCATTAGAATTATCTATTTTTGCCACTATCTTACCTCTATGGGGAACCCTTGGACTCTGTGCATACTATTCCTTACTTTGAAATAGTGCATACAGAGCCAACTTCCTACATCCGCATATAGGACACCCACTGAAATGACACACGCCAAAATGAATGTAATATGATTCAAAATAAATGAAATACCTGGCAGACGGAATCTGACTTGAACTAAAACAAATCTGAAACCTGGCAGAGTGAATATGCTCCAATCTGAATAGGAGATATATTAAAATATCTAGCAATCATACTGTAATAAATATGGCCCTCACTGTAAACAATAAAGCAATCAGTGAAACAAATACAATATTCATCAAAAATAATGGAACATTTCTTGAAATGACTGACATATGCCAAAAGGAATATGACATACATTGAAATGAATATGACAGATTGAAATGAGCATAAGTTACTGAAATTAATATATTATATTCTGAAAATAATATAATGTACATTGAAACAATAGACACTGAAATTAACATTACACATGTTGCAATGAATATGAACTGTGTTGAAAGGAATATTATCCAGATTGCGATGCATTTGAGATATACTTAAATAAATAGGAGATGATTTAAAATGAATATGGTTTGTGTTGAAATTAACATAAGCCCTATTCGATTGAAATTGACATGCCTGCAAATGAGTATGACCATAGCTAACAATCTCATGTCATTTGTTAACATGAATATGACATGCATTGCAATTATTATGATACACACTGAAATAAGTATGAAATTTGTAAAAATGGATAAGTTGCATCTTAAAATTAATATGATAACTGTTAATATGAATATGACATCAGTTGAAATAAATATAACATTGATTGAAAGGAATACAACACATGTTCAAATTAATATGACATGAGTTGAAATGAACATGAGCTTCATTGACATTAATGTGCCATGTTTTAAAATGAATACGAGTAACGTTAAAAAGAACATGACAATTATCAAAATGAGTACGGCTTGCATTGAAAATAGTATGATACACATTGACATGATTACGATACATGTTGGGATGGATATGATTGATATTAAAATGGTTATCATGTGTTAATATGAATGAAACATCTATTAAAAGAAATATGATTCATGCTAAGATGAATATGGCATGCATCAAAATGAATATGAGCTCCACTGAAAATAATTCAACATGCCTTAAACTAAATATGAGCAATGTTGAAATTAAAATTAGAAACACAGGGGGGACCGCCATAGGCGGCCCTCCGCCACTGCCAGGCTACCACCGCCAGGCAGACTGACGATGGTGGAGTTCCCTATCCGACAGGGCAGCGCTGCCCTCCGGATAAAGAACCCGTGTTCTGACAGCCATTCCCCCGCCAGGGAAAGGCTGGCAGAAGGGGTGCTCTGGGGCTCCCCTGGGGGCCCCTGCACTGCCCATGCACTTGGCATGGGCAGTGCAGGGGTCCCCGTGCACAGCCCCATCACGCAGGTTACAGGCAGTGATATGCACGACGGGTGCCGCTGCACCCACCGCACTGCAGCATCCATGTGGAGCCGTCTGCAATGTACAGGCCCAGCATTCCTCTGGGCCGGCGGGCGGAAACACTGTTTCCGCCCGCCGGCCCTGAGGAATGTTCTTTCTGCCCGGCGGGTCCTCAACAGGCTGGCGGTCTGTGTTCAGACTGCCAGCATGAACACAGCGGGGATTCCCACCGTGTTCATAATGAGGGCCATAGTGTGCACAGGGCCCAGGGGTTCCCCAGAGACTTAACAGAGGCTAAAGTAGATACTACTAATACTCTCTTTTGTGGCAGTGTGGTTGAGCAGTTTGGCTTATCAAAGGGTAGTGCAAAGCATTTATTGTACACACACAGACAATAAAGTGAAGCACAGACTCAATGATTAACTCCAGGTCAATGGTTTTTATATAGCAAAAATATGTTTTGTTACTTTATTTCTAGAACCACAAGATTCAAGTTGCAGGTAAGTACATTTGTAAGTAAGTATCCACCATATGTATCAATACTACTTTGTTTCAATTTGGCAAGTTTAACAGGTTTTGAATGAATAGCAATAATCGGTTTTAAAAGTCGACACTGCAATTTTCAGAAACAGATCTTGGGGGAAGGAATGTTAGTACGGTTTTGAGGTAAGGACAAGACATACATTTCCAGTCTCCAGGGGTTAGTATGTCCACAGATTGGGGTTCAAGTTAACCCCAAACACCAACCACCAGCAACACGGGGCAGGCTGGATGTAGAGGTCAAAGATGAGGGTGATTTAATACGGGTTCCTATGGAGACTGGGGGCACTCAGAAACAGGCCTGCTTGCAGGTAAGTACCCGTGTCTTTGGAGGGCAGAACTGGGAGGTTTAGAAGAACACCGGGGGGGCACAGGTCAGCGCGGGAGCCAGACAGGTGCAGGGTGCAATCACAGCATCAGGCTCCCAATGCTTTCCTATAGGGAGACCCCAGGGGCCACAAAGATGCTGCAGCTGAAGTCCAGGAGGTAAATTCCGGGAAACGAAAAGCTGGACAAGGATGGGGCCCGCCTGCTAGATGTTGCTGCACTGAAGATCAGATTCCCTAAGGCCAGAGGGCTGCGAGTACAGGGAAATCTTCGTCCAGTACTGTTGCGGTCGGGGGGGCTCCAAATTCAGGCAGCAGGCGTTGTCGTGGTGGACAGGAGGGGTCAACCCAGGGTGGGCACTTGCTCAGAATCACCTGGGGGCAAGCTCTAGTTGGTTGAGCCACCTGGACACAGGTCGTGGGTGTCGGGTGCAGAGTGGACAGAACTCGCAGATCCGGGAAGGCTCTGGAGTCCTTGGATGGAGTTTCTTTTTGGACAGAGCCACTGCCGACGGGAGTTCTTGGTCCTCTGGGGTGGAGGCAGTCCTCTGGAGGCTTCTCAAAGGTCACTGGTCCTGCAGGATGCATCATCTTTAATTTGCAGGGCTTTTGAAGCTGGAGACAGGCCAGTAGGGCTGGGGCCACGTCAGTTTGCGTCTTCAGGCTTCTCTGCTGGGGGGTCAGCTTAGCGGTCCTTCTTCTTTTCTTCTTTCTTCTTGTGAGGTCCCCAGGAATCTGACAAGCTAGGTTCAGAGGAGCCCTTAAATCCTGGATTTATGGGTGTTACAGAGGTCAGAGGGCAGTAGCCAATGGCCACTATCCCTGAGGGTGGCTACACCCTTCCTGTATCCACTCCCTTTGGGGAGGGGGACACAGACCTAAACCTATTGGTCCCTGTCCTCCAAACTAAGATGGATGATTTTGCAAGGAGGGGGTCACCTCAGCTCTGGACACCTTAGGGGTGGTCCCAGCTGAAGTGGTCATTCCCCCTTGTTTACCCAAATTTTCCGGCCGGACTTGCTGCCAAAAGTGGGGCTTTGTCCAGGGTGGCAGGCATCTCCACTACCTGGACTGACCTGGGGAACTGTAACAAGAGGCCTGAGCCTTTCAGGCTCACCGCCAGATGGTACAGCTCCTGGAAGGGGAGGTGTGAAGCACCTCCACCCAGTGCAAGCTTTGTTTCTGGCCACATAGAGCACAAAGGCTCTCACCTCATGTGATCAGAAACTCATCTGGAAGTGGCAGGCTGGCACAGACCGGTCAGACCTGCACAAGCAGTTGGGCTAACATACAGGGGGCATCCTCAAGATGCCCTCTGGGTGCATTTTTGCAATAAAATCCTACACTGGCATCAGTGTGGGTTTATTGTACTGAGAAGTTTGATACCAAACTTCCCAGTATTCAGTGAAGCCATTATGGAGCTGTGGAGTTTGTAATGCCAAACTCCCAGCCCATATACTCAATATGGCCACACTGTACTGACAATGTCTGTGAATGGACTTAGACACTGTATGGTCATATTGCTCATGCAGCTATGCCCTCACCCGTGGTATAGTGCACCCTGTCTTAGGGCTGTAAGGCCTGCTAGAGGGGTGACTTACGTATGCCACAGACAGTCGTTTGTGGGCATGGCACCTTGAGAGAGGTACCATGTCAACGTTGACTGTTTCTCCCCACCAGCACACACAAGCTGCAAAGGCAGTGTGCATGTGCTTGGTGAGGGGTCCCCCAGGGTGGCATAATACATGCTGCAGCCCTTGGGGACCTTCCATGGCCACAGGGCCCTTGGTACCCTGGGTACCTTTTACAAGGGACTTAACTGTGTGCCAGGGGTGTGCCAATAGTGGGAACAAAGGTACAGGTTTTGGGAAAGAACACTGGTGCTGGGGCCTGGTTAGCAGGATCACAGCACACTCTTAGTTAAGTTGGCATCAATATCAGGCAAAAAGTTGGGGGTAACTATACCAATAAGGGCACTTTCCAACACCCCTCAAAAAAATAAAGACACCCACCCACACATACATGTATATATCTATATATATCTATATATATATATATATACATATATATATATATATATATGTATATATATATATATACACATATATATATATATATACATATACATATATATTCAAATATATATATATATGTATATGTATATATATATATATATATATATATATATATATAAATTCATACATATATAGCTATCCATATATATGTGTGTGTGCATCTTTATACATCTTTATTTATTGTTTCAGGATTACAGTGCTTCATAAACTATGCGAAAAAAGAAGCAGGGAACTCTGGCTAGTTGCCAAGTTTAGATGGAGAGCAGCTCCTTTCTGTGGAGCACCCTCCAGCACCACAACACTCCAAATCTGCTCACCTCAAATGTCCATTTTTCTAGCAAAGTATTTAAGCATAGGATTGCTACAATTCCATTCATCCCAAGCTAGAACGTGACAAAGGGCCTGATTGAGATCATGGCGGACGAGTTACTATGTCACAACAGTGATGGATATCCCGTCCTCCGAAATATAAATCCCATTACATCCTATAGGGTTTATATTTTGGAGGACGGGATATCGTCACCATTGTGATGGAGTACCTTGTCTGCCAAGATCTCAATCAGGCCCTAAGTCTTTTGCCATTTTTACAGCAATATCTTTCAGCATCCACCCTGAGCTAAAAGATTACAAAAGTCTTTTACCACTCCCGGCACTGTATCACAACTTCAATTTGGAAACATATCATCCTCACACATCAAATCAAGCTCCAATAACAGCAAAGAACTCTTCAACATAGTCAAGGAATTCTCCAACCCATCAGCACAACAAACAACATAACCCCGCACAGGAACTCTGCAACAACCTTGCAAACTTTTTCCACAATAAGATCGCCAACATCTACAGAAACCCCAAACCCAAGCCCAAGGCCATCGACTTCTTCAAGCAACACAACAATCCTGTTACTACCACAGACATCTTGCCCCAAAGGGCACCACCTCCATCATGAACTCGGTCCACTCAGAGCCCCCAATCGACCCATGCCCTCACCATATCTTCAACCACAAACTCACCACCTTGTTCATCCCCTCAATTGCCAATTACCTACGAAAAAACATCAGCAGACCCCAGCATACACAACAGCTACTGGCCAATCACCCTGCTCCCATTCCTGGCCAACGTATTAGAAAAAACATCAACCAACTACTCTCATAGCATCTGTAATGGAACCTCCTATTCCTCTCCTCCCAATCCGGGTTCTGCAGCAAAGATAGCACAGAGACAGCCCTCATCGCAGCTACTGGTGACATCCGAGCCCTACTTGACCAAGGAGGGACTGAGGCTCTGATCCTCCAAGACGTCTCAGCAGCCTTCAATATGGTCTCCCACCACACATTCAACACAAGGCTGCACAACATAGGCATCCAAGGAGCCACTCTCAGATGACTTGTCTCTTTCCTCACCAGAAGAATGCAAAAAATCTGCATTCCTCTCTTTTATTCCGAATCTATGGAAATCAACTGTAGAGTTCCCCAAGGATCCTCGCTCAGCCCCACCCTCTTCAACACTTGTATGACACCTCTGGTCAGCATCGCCAAAACCTGTGGATTCAACAGAATATCCTATGCTGATGACACACTACTCTTCCTCTCCCTCTATTAAAACACTGACAACACCAAGACCAACTTCACAACCACATGACAGATGTCGCCAACTGGATGAAGGACAACTGCTTGAAGCTCATCACAGACAAGACAAAGGTACTGATTTCCGGGAACAAAAGTTCCCCAGGGGACACATCCTGGTGGCCCTCAGAACTCGGACCTACTCCTACTCCCACTAACCATGCTAGGAACCTAGGCATCTTTCTAAACAGCAAGCTAACCATGAGACCTCAGGTTAACTCCATCTCCTACTTCTTCATCCTCTTCATGCCACATGAGCTATTCAAAGTGCTACGCTGAAGCTCAAGATGCACCATTACGCAGCCCCTCATTTCCATCCAACTGGAATACGGCAATGCGCTCTACGCAGGGATCGTGGCTCACCTCTGATGACTACAGACCATATAGAACACCGCAGCCAGACTTGTCCTGGATCTCTCAAGACAAACCCACATCACCCACTACCTCAGGAATCTCCACTGACTCCCTGTATAGAAAATATGCCAGTTCAAGATCCTCACCCATGCATACAAGGTCCTACACAACTGCAGTCCAGCCTACTTGAATGACTGCCTGAACTTCCATCAGCCCACCAGACACCTCTGCTCTGCATTTGTTTCTCTAACCCTCACCCATCCGACATAACAGATGCGGAGGTCGCTCCTTCTTCTACTTAGCAGCAAAATCATGGAACAAGCTATCCTTTCATCTACTTATCTCACCATCTCTTCCAGAGTTAAGAAAGTCCATAAGACATGGTTATTCAGTTAATCAATTGGACCCTGAGAGGTCCTGGATACCCTCATGGGTGACAAATAACACTCTACAAATCAACTGATTGATTAAATGATTGATTGTCTGTGAAACAATTTCATCTTATTAGTATCAACTGAATGCCAAATGCAGCAACAAACAGATGATCAAAGAATGTTTTCAAAGGGACTTTCAGTGCACAGGACCACGTGTTGCCATGTTTTTCATAGGTTTTAATCTGTTTGAGCTAGAAACAACATTTGCTTTTGTTAAAACCTGCAGATTACGTAGGAGATAGTGGATTATGTGCCAAGTACTGGAAGTCCACAATTATGCAAAAAATGCAGCGGCTACAGAATTACATAATTCCAGTGGTTCTGATTATAAGATATTGTGTTCCATGTGTGTACTGTGACCTTGTACTGAAAACTGTTTTTCATTGTGCTAATATAACACCAAAAGGTAATTTAAAAAAAGGAACATTACAGAATGATTTAAATACAACAAATCTTGCGATGGATAAAATTAACAATGAGGTAAATAACACTCAACTTGAAATTAATATGCGCATCACTGAAATTAGATCTGAATCACACTGAAGTGAACAGATTATTGACTGAACTGGATAAGTATATGAATGAAATGGATATGGTGAAATGTGTGTGTAATACACACTGAAACGCACATGACACTGTCAGCCAAACACAGTAAAGTTCAATGCAAGTTGCAGAGCCCACTTTGAAAAGTGAACAGTGAGACAACCCGGTGTTCTCAACAACAGAAAGAGTTCTGGGCAGGAGAACGTTGATGACACATGCAGGAGCAGGCTGCAGGCAGTCCAGTTATACACTCTTTGCTGCTGTGGGTTTTGGTTCATAGGGCCTCTCCGGTAACCCCACAGCAATCCATCCAAGACTCCTACTCCCAGCAGCTCTGGGGGTCCCTCTGTACAGGCTTTTGAGGTTGGAGCGGGGCTGGAATATGCAGAAGTGACACCCTAGAGTGCCCCATTGTAGTATGTAAGACTGCATCGAGCCACGGGATGATTGAGTGCAGATTAAACTCTGGACCATGTACACTGTACTTTAAAACATACATTTTTGTAAAGCGCACATTCCGAGCTCAAGTGTCCAAAGGCCGTCTTGTATGTACTAATAAGTGTATTATAAATACATGAGTGGCTAAATCCTTTTTTTGTACAGTGCACGTTTTAAGATCACATTTCATGATGGGCTCAATTTTCTATTGTTTGTGTCTAAGTTTTGCCCATGTCTGTGTCCTGTTTCCCCTTGTTTTGTGCCTCTCTTTGCTTCTCATTTCAACACTTGTTTATGCCTCTCTGTGCTTCGTTTTAGCCCTTGTTTGGGCCTCTGCGTGTTTTGTTTTTGCCTTTGTCTGTACCCCATTTTCCCTGCTTTCTGCCTCTTGTGTGACCCGTTTTTGTACTTGTTTCTGGCTTGTTTGTGTCTCTTTGTGCTTTGTTTTTGGCCTTGTGTGTACCAATTTCTGCTAGTTTCTACCCATTTGAGTCTGTTTGTGCTTTGTTTTTGTTCTTGTTTGTGTCTCTTTTCCTGTTTGTTTTCCCTTGCCCCATTTTTGCTAGTTTTGCCCTTGTTTTGTGCCTCTCAGTGCCCATTTTCTTCTTCTGTTAACCTATGTATATGTCTCTGTATGCTTCATTTTAGTCCTTATTTGTGTCTCTGTATGCTTTGTTTTTACTCTTCTGTGTGCCACATTTTCAGCTCATTTTCTCCTGGTTCTTTGCCTCTCTGTGCCCTGTTTTTTTTCCAATTTTGCCACCCTTAACTCATCCCAGCGCTCCTTACCTTGTTTTCCTTCTCCTACATCCTGGGCCACCTCAATTCCACACACCGCACTTCCCGCCCTTCCTCTACCTACTTAGGGCCTAATTTAGAACTCAGCGGATGGGTTACTCCATCACGAAGGTGACATTTTATCCCGTCCACCGAAATCTAAATCCTTTAGAAGATAATGGGATCTGGATTTCAGCGGATGGGATATCAATCACCATTGTTACAGAGTAACCCGACTGCCGAGTTATAACCTTCTCAACCACGTTCCTCTGCACTCTCAATCCATACCGCCACTCACCACACTGCTCCGCACACCACAAAGGGAGCCTTTACTTGCATGCCCCTCAAGCCCTCATGCACCCATCCACATTCACTGCTCCCATGCCCAGAACCCCATATGCACACTAACCAACCACCACCCACACAGCAACCCACCCTCTCATGCATGGTCACCCAACCTAACATTCCAAGAGCATCCTCCTCTCTTTCTGAACCCAGCAAGAAGCTGAAAACCTGGCTGTTCTACACGCCACCCTGCCATGTCATAGGCATGGCTAGGCACACTCATCTGCTCAGCTCCAGGATGCCTTCCTGAGTGACAGTTTGCTTTATACATACACATGACAAAATATATGTGTAACTACATTTTTGTGGTATAAATTTGTATTTAAGTCTGAGCAACTTTACAGTCTATTAAACAAAAAACAAGAGCTTATTGGAAAGCATACATCTTGATCGCCCATATTTGAAGGCTCTCTCAAATGTGACAATGAAGAAAAATGAGTCTTGGTGAAATATAGTATTTGCGCAGGATCACACAATTTTGTCAAGGAGGGAAGCAGAGATTTCTTGTTTGCACTGTACAGTTCGTCTACTAGCTGGATATGTGCTTTTCTCTTTTCTGTTTTACAACAAACGTTTTACATCAAAGGTTTGATCACACAGCAGATGTTGGATTATGTGGCAAATCCATAAATATGCAAAAAAAGCTGCTGCCACTGAATCACAGTATTTCAGTGGCCCTGTATAGAGGGTATCCATAACCGACACCTCTGAGTTCACTGATAGTGTTGCCATGAAGGCAAGGGCCTGAATGGTTCTCAGTGTAAGTTTTTAATACTTCTATGTGATGTACTGAGGTACAAAGATTCAGAGTGTTAAAGAAATCCACTTTTTCTAATTTTGATCACGCTATATTCTAATATGCTTGTGGCATGATTATGATTTACGTGTTAGTTATTCTGAAGGCATGGCTCTTGTATGGCACCTTCGAGCCAGAATCCACTCTTGACTTTGCTCTTTATGATCATTTGTTGGCTCATGAACCTCTATTGTACAGCGCATGTGTTGAACTTAAGTATTTCAAGGCACTTCATATATGCTAGTGAGGTCATTAACACATAGGAGAGCACCTTGAAATATGTGTGTATGGGAGAGCACCTTGAAATATGTGTGTTCGGGATGTGTGCTGTACAAAAAAGTATTCATTAACAAAATAGTCCACATGGGTCAATGACATTGAGTACTAGCCTGTCAAACGCATTTCTGTTTAAGTCAATAGAAATTGTTTTGCATGTGCCATAAACTAGTCTAACCAGGTCTGTAAGAAAATGTTTCAGGAGCTGCACCTCTGCAGCTAACATCAGTTGCCCCGCGGGATACAAGAACAAAACCAGGGTTCAGTAAGGAGTGGTCATCCAGTTGGGCGAATGCTCACTCAGGGTTGCTCACAGTTATGCCACAAACAGCCAAACTGCAGACATGAGGGCAACACAGAGCACACAGGAGTGCAGTCAAATACTACATTTAACTCTGGCTGACTGGACGAGAATGTCCCTGCTGTAGGAAGCTGGCCTGGTGTGTGGTGAGCACCTATGGTGTTATCACCGTATACCAGGTCCAGGTATCCCCTATTAGTGAAGTGTAGGCAGTGTCTAGGAAGCCGGGGCTCTTCAGAGGTAGCTGTGGATGAGCAGCCAAGACATATCAAGGAGACATGCAAAGCTTATGTAATATCAATATAATCACAGAGCACTTACACACATGAAAGAACCACACAGTGTTACAAAAAAAAGGTACTTTATTATAGTAGCATAAATACTAAAATACTTTATAGGCAATATACCAACTGGAGGTAAGTAAACACACTGTTTTATACACAATAGAAATCAGCACTTAGCATAGAAAGCAATATCAAATAGTGAGGGCCCTGGTGCAGGGCCAAACCATATACTAAAAAAGTGGAATGTGAAAGGCAGTCCCCCACCCAAAGAAGTGGAATCAGTAAAGGAACGAGGAACCCAAAGAGATGAGTACCAGAGTGACCCCCAGCAACCAGGAGAACAGAGGTAAGTACCTGTTTTTTCAACAAAACCAACAGGAGGACTTTGGAAATGGATTGTGCAAGACCCAGACAACACTGGAAAAACCCCAAGGTGGATCCTGACAGAAGAGGACTTGGAAAGGAAGGGGACCAAGTCCAGGAGCCACTACCCACCCTTCTGTAGATGCAGGACCAGGTTGACAGAGGACAAAGAAGGTGAGCAGTGCAGCACAGGAGCAGAAGAGGAGTTCCAGGCATGATGCAAGTGATGTCCCAAGTCGGTAGTCGTGATGCTGTTGGTCAGGGGTGCTGGAATACCACAAACAAGCCTTGGCAAATGCAAGAGCTGGAGAAAAAGGTTTTGCAAGGCTGAAGAGGACCAGCAAGGTCCAGGGGACTCAACTCAAGGAGGGGTGTCCGGGGTGACCCTCAGCAGTTGGTAGAGTCACAAGAAGAGGAGGTAGTCCTCACAGGCAACCCACTGGCAGCAGGCACAGGAGTTGCGGTGAGGCCCACTCAGCACACCTGGAGTGGTGTCCCACATCACTGGAGAAGCAGACAGGGTATCGTGCATCACAGGGAGAAGTGCTGGGAGCTGGGGCTACACAGAGCTTGAAGATCCCTTGGCGGAGGAACAAACTAGCCTGGGTAGCTGCAAGAGTTGCAGTGCACAGGGGTACTTTCCTGCAAGAAAAGGAAAGGGCTTACCGTCTCCCAAGTTGGACAGCTGGTAGAGAGGACCAAGGGGACTATTCCAGACCACCACCTGTGATGCAGGATCCAATCCATGCAGCTCTGGAGGAGAGAAGATCCATGTAGGTGGGTGTCATTGCAGTTGGTGCCTGCGGATGCATGGCAGTGACTCCTTCACTCCAAGGAAGATTCCTTCTTACTTCTTGTGCAGGGTGAAGACTCATTGCCCTCAGCGGATGCATAGACAGGGAAATATTACAGTTGCTGGAAGGTGCTGGAGAAATAATGTAGAGTGGAGTCATTGCTGAAGTTGCAGATTGTCGGTTCCAGGAGGGTCCAGTGGCCTTCCCATTGGCCGGAAGATTAAGTAAATGATGCAGAGGAGTCCTGCTGGAATCTTGCATGTCAAATCTGAGTATCCACCCAAGAGGGAGACCCTAAATAGCAGAGGCAGGGGGATTGGTCACCTAGCAGGGTGACCACCTATCAGGAGCGGACTGTGACATCACCTACCTGACCTGGCTCCTCAGATGCTCCCAGGGGCCTCTGCCCACCTAGGATTTGAGATGGAAGAATTAAGTGGCTACCTGCAGGAGATCTGGGTACCACCCGTAGGGTGGTGATGGACAGGAGAGTGCTCACTCCTCCTTCCATTGTCCAGTTTAATGCCAGAGCATGGACTTGAAACGTTTTCTTACAGGACTGGTTAGACTGGTGTATGGCACATGCAAAACAATCTCTATTGACTTAAATAGGAATGTATTTGACAGGCTATTTTGTTAATGGATCCTTTTTTGTACAGTGCACATCCTAAACACACGTATTTTAAGGCACTCATATGTGTTAATGACCTACTAGCACATATGTAGCACCTTGAAATACTTAAGTTCAACAAATGCGCTGTCTAAGAGATGTTCGTAAGCCAACACATTTTCACGGTGAGCAAAGTCAAGGGTGGATTCTGGCTCGAAGATTCCATGCACAAGCCAAGCCTTCAAGATAACTGCCACATAAATCATGCCTGAAACATACTGGAATATAAGGTTTTCAAAATTAGAAAAAGTGAATTTCTTTAACACTCTGAAGCTTCATACCTTAGTACATCAGATAGAAGTATTAAAAATAAGAGTTTTTAAACTTACACTGAGAACCTCTGCCCTCTTGACAACGCTATTAGGAAACTCAGAGGTAAGTAAGTTGTGGCTATCCTATAATGCAATTCAGCAGCCGCAGCTTTTTTTTTGTGCATATTTATGGATTTGCCACACAATCCAACATCTGCTGCGTAATCTGCAGATTTTAACAAAAAAATTGTTTTTAGCTCAAAAGAATGAAAAGTTACTAAAAGGTGGCAACTTAGTTTAAAAAAAGAGGTGCCATATTATGCTGCATAATTTGCCTTTTCTTGTTGTATACTTTGCTGCTATTCTGATGCATGATTTCTGTGACCTTGCCTCTATAGTATAGGATATAGTTAGGTGAACTAGAATCTAATTATGGATGGAGCAACATTATAGGATATGAAATCAAACATTAGAGGTTTTTGTACTAGAGGTGAGTGAGCCACTGAAAACTCGAGCCAGCTGAAGCCTGATGATGGCTCTGGCTCAGCTCAAAGTCCTCTTGGTCCCTGGAGCTCAAAACGAGCAGAGCATTCATGTGGCTGCTTGCTGCCTTCCACTCAGGCTGTCACCTCATGCACCAAGAAATGAAGACAAAACTTTGATGATAAACCTTTGATGTAAAACCTTTGTTGTAAAACAGACAAGAGGAAAGCAGATACCCAAATACTGGGCAAAACAAGAAATCCCGGCTTCCCAGCTTGACAAAATTGTTTCATCCTGTGCAAATATTATATTTCACCACAACTCATTTTTCCTCGTTATCACATTAGAGAGAACCTTCTAATATGGGCGATCAGGATGTACGCTATCCAATAAGCTCTTGTTTGATTGTTTAATAGACTGTAATGTTGCTCTGTCTTCAATACAAATCTACACTACCAATGTCTGGGTATACAGACGTTAATGTGTTTGTGTAAAGCAAACTATCACTCAGGGGGCATCCTGGTGCTGAGCAGAAGAGTGTGGTAGCCATGCCTAGGAGAGGGCAGCATGGTAAGCAGCAAAGGCTGGGTTTTCAGCTTCTTGCTGCATTCAGGAAGAGAGGAGGCTCTGGTGTGTTTGGTTAAGTGACTATGCATGAGAGGGTGGGTTGCTGTGTGGGTAGTGGTTGGTTAGTGTGCATGTGGGGATCTGGGTATGAAAGCAGTGAATGTGGATGGGTGCATGAGAGCTTGAGGGAGATGCAAGTGAAGACTCCCTCTGTGGTGTGTGGAGCAGTGCAGCGAGTTGGAGTAGGGATTGAGAGAGCAGAGGAAACCGGTCGGTAAGGGGAGGACCAGGGTTCCCTGCACTGGGTGCCGTCCAGGCGCAGACAGGCTTGCCTTGGCATGCTAGCAGCTCACCCGCTGCACGGCTGTGCTGCGGTAACAAATAGGTGCTGGGAGGGTGGGAAGTCCAGGGGGTGGTGCTGAGGAGGGGAAGCATGCAAAAGAGCAAAATAAGGTAAGAAGCACTGGGTTGAGGAAATGGTGGCAAATTGGAAAAAGAAGGGGCAAAACAAGTAGAAAACAAGACATACAGTAGAGTGGCACACAAAACCAGGGGAAAACAAGCTAAAAATGGGGCACAGACAAGGGTAAAATCACTGCAGAAAGAGTCACAAACAAACAAGAGCAGAGAATGGGGCACAGACAAGGGCAAAAACAAAGCATACAGAAACACAAACAAGGATTAAAACGAAACATACGGAGGCACAGACAAGGGTTGAAAGGAGAAGAAAATGGGCAAAGAGGCACAAAACAAGGGCAAAATGAGTAGAAAATCGGGCACAGAAGAATCACAAAACAAGGGAAAACAAGCAGGAAAAGCGCCACAGACATGAGCAAAAACAAAGCATGAAGAGGCTCTAACAGGCAAAAATGAGCAGAAAACAGCACACACAAGGGCAAAAACAATGCACAAAGGGGGACAAAGGTGGAGACAAGCAGAAACCGGGCACAGATAAGGACATAAAAGAAGCAAAAAATAAAGTCAGAAAGCAAGGGAAATGGGGTACAGACAAAGGCAAAAACAAAACACACTGAGGCCCAAACAAGGACTAAAACAAAATGCACAGAGGAATAAACAAGGGTTAAACAAGAAGAAAACAGACACATAGAGGCACAAGACAAGGGAAAACAGGACACAGACAAGGGTAAAAATAAAGCACAAGCAAGGGAAAAATGATGAGCCGGTCATGCAATGTGATCTCAAAGTGTGCACTGTACAAAAAAGGATGTAGGCACGCTCATGTGTTTTCTAATGCACTCACCAGTACATACGAGAGTGCCTTTGAACACTTGAGCTCAGTATGTGCACTTTAAAAAAATGTATTGTTTAAAATACAGCATACATGATCCGGAGTTCAACCTCTACTCAAATGTCCAGTGGCACGATGCAGTCTTACCTGCTGCAACGGGGCACTCCTGGGGCTCACTTCCGCATATATCAGCCTCGCTCCAGCCTCAAAAGTCTGTACAGAGGGAGCCCCAGAGCTGCTGGGAGCAGGAGCCTGGGAAGGCTTGATGTGGGTTTACTGGAAAGGCTCTGTGACCCAATCCCCGCAGCAGAGAAGGGTATATAACTGGACTGTCTGCGGTCTGGTCCTGCATGTGTTAGCAGGGTGCTCCTGCCCACAACTCTTCCTCTTGCTGAGCCACCAAAAGACCTCCTATTCACTTTGCAAAATGGGCTCTGCAACTTGCTTTGAACTTCACTGTAAATGGCTGTCAGGGTCATGTGCTTTTCAGTGTGTGTTATAAACAGAATTCTCAATTTCCATTTAATTCATATCCTTATCCAGTTCAGTCAATCTTTTGCATACCTCAATGTGATTCATTTTCAATTTCAGTGATGCACATATTAATTTTGAGTACATTGTTATTTACCTCACTGTTATTTCGATCCATCTCATGATTTGTTATATTGAAATCATTCTCTAATGTTCATTTTTTTTAATTAGCTTTCGTGTTATATTAGCTCAGCACACTTTCCATCACTAGATCATAGTACAGTACACACATGGAACAACATATAGTATAATCAGGGAATTATGTGATTCTGCAGCAGCTGCATTTTTTGCATAATTATGGATTTGCTGCATTTGCCACATAATCCCCTATCAACTACATAATCTGTAGGTTTGAGCAAAAACAAATGCATCAAAATTTATGAAAATCATGGCAAAAAGTGGTCCTGCACACTGGAAGGCCCTTTGAAAACATTATTTGATCATCTTTCATGTGCTTGTTGCTGCATTTGGCATTCAGTTGGTACCAATAAGATGAAATATTTTCACAGATAATCAATCATTCAATCAATTAGTATATTTGTAGAGTACTACTTATCACCTGTAAGGGTATCCAGGCGCTGGCAGGATCCAGTTGATTAGCTGAACAGCCAGGTCCTCACAGACTTTCAGAACTCTAGAAGAGATGGGGAGGTCCGTAGATGAAAGGGTAGCTCGTTTAAGGACTTTGCTGCTAAGTAGGAGAAGCAGCGACCATGGCATCTATGTCCGATACTAGGGGTGAGGGCTAGAGAAACAGACATGGAGCGGAAGTGTCTGGTGGGCTGATGGAAGTTCAGGCGGTGGTTCAAGTAGGCAGGCCTGCAGGTGTGTAGGATCTTGTATGCATGGGTCAGGAGCTTGAACTGACATCTTTTCTGTACAGGGAGCAATTGGAATTCCCTGAGTATCGGAGTGATGTGGGTTCATCTAGGGAGGTCCAGGGTGAGTCTGGTTGCTGCATTCTGTATGAATTGTAGTCGTTGGAGGTGAGCTGCTATCCCTGCATTGAGAGCGTTGCCATAGACCAGGTGGCTGGAGATGAGGGCTTGGGTGATGGTGCGTCCTGAGCTTTTGGGTGGCAATTTTAATATCTTAGGTAGCATGCGCAGGATGAAATAGCAGGAAGAGGAGACAGAGTTAACCTAAGTCGTCATGGTTAGCTTGTTGTCCAGAGGGATGCCTAGGTTCCAAGCATGGTTATTGGGGGCAGGAGTAGGTCCGAGTTCTGAGGGCCACCAGGATGCGTCCCATGATGAGCTTTTGTTTCCAAAAATCAGAACCTCTGTTTTGCCCGAGTGGAGCTTCAGGCAGTTGTCTTGCATCCAGTTGGAGACATCTGTCATGCAGTTGTGGAAGTTGGTGTTGGTGGTGTCTTTAGAAGAGGAGAGGATAGATAGTGTATCATCGACATAGGAAATGATGTTGAGTCTGTGGATTTTGGCGATGCTGGCCGGGGGTGTCACATAAGTGTTGAAGAGGGTGGGTCTAAACGAGAATCCTTGGGGTACTCCACAGATGATTTCCTTAGGTTCAGAGGTGAAAAGGGGAAGGCCGACTTTTGGCATTCTTCTGGTGACGAAAGCGGCAGGTCATCTGAAAAGCGGCTCCTTGGACAGTGGTTCAAACAAGTGCAAGGAGTTGCTATGGGGTCTAGATTTTCCCCATCGTATGCAAACTTGTATATGGGTTGGTTTGAAGAAAATCATATTTGGACGAACGGTTCCCCACATCTGACGGAAAATATCTTTTTTTGGGGGAGGTATATTGATGATGTCATCATGATTTGGACTGGATTGGAACAACAACTAGTGGAATTTTGTAATCATTTGAATTTGAATATGTACAATATACAAATGACTTATGAATATAGTAAGGAAAATATATGTTTCCTGGATTTGAACATATTCATTAAAGACAATATGATCCACACTAAAATTTACCGTAAACCAACAGCTTGTAATGCAATATTGCATGCGGAGAGTGCTCATCCCAAAACTCAGATCGCAGCTATTCCTCTTGGGGAAATGACTAGACTCAAGAGGAACTGTAGTGAGCCAAATACATGCAATATGGAATTAGACATTTTGGAAAAAAGATTCCTACAAAGGGGATATTCCAAACAAACTATTGATGTAGCAAGAAACAAAATCAATAGGACATGTAGGACAAACTTGCTGAATAGGCATACCACATCTCCGAAAAGGTCCCAGGGCACAATGGTGAGTTTCTGTACAGAGTATAGTCAGAATAGCCGAAATATACATCGTAGTCTACAAAAACATTGGAACATATTACAAATGGACAATACACTAGCAAAAATATTACCTAAAAGACCGAGAATGATTCACAAAAGGGGCAAAACAATTAGAAATGTAATATGTAAAAGTTATTTGCCACCTTTAAGGGAAGAAACACCGACATGGTTACCAGGCAAAATCAATGGATTTTACAAATGTGGTCATTGTAATATGTGTGGTTTCACAATGCATAAAGCCCTGGAATTTCAGTACAATGGAAGCGGACCACATAAAATTACCACCTTTATAAATTGTAACACCAAATTTACTGTGTATATTTTGGAATGCGAATGCGGCCAGATATACGTGGGAAGTACTATCAGGCCCTTGAAAGAACGCATTCAGGAACACATCCGTGCCCTGAGAAACAATGACACAATCTCACCAGTAGTCCGACACATGAACATCAAACATCCAGGGAGAGAAATTCCTTTGATTAAATACATTGGAATTTATCATACCCCTATCAACCCTAGAGGAGGTAATAGAACATTGGAGCTAAGAAAAAATGAGGCGAAATGGATTATCAGGTTAAGAACTATAGAAATGGGGATGAACCTTGATGATGAACTATATCATTTTTTACAATAATGTATACTTGATTGTGGATTATAAGATATGTCTTCTTTTTACCAATACATCTTTTTACAGGCTGACAATACATTGGGATCAGTGTTTTGTTTTGCCTATATGTTTAACTGATGTATACTCACATACCATGGTGATGGATGCCTCTCTTTAAGCGATATTGAATATCTCCTGTCTGTCCAATCACTGTTTATCATATATAATTTTCTATGATAATGTGCACATATTGGACTAATATGTATAGGCTCTTTCTTCCAGTTTCTCCTTTCTCCTTCCTATCATTCAGAGTCTCGTTGGTTACCTTATTCTGTCCATACATTGAGGATGATTTATTACCCACACAGAAGAGTTTTCAATTTATGTTCATTTTTTAAATCTTAAGATCAGAGTATTTGATAAGAGCTTCACTCGTTGGCCCAATATACTTATATATACTCTGCCTGATGATTAGTATGTATTAATTAGGTTCTTTGACAATAGGACAACAGGTCTGACTAATAAGAAAACAAACTATTATAAGATGGCCGCCATGTTCGCGATGGTTGTAGTGGGCCCTTTTCTCTTTCTACTATAAGAATATTCTAATTGTGGGTTTGAAACTCAGGGTCGGCATTGGCTAAATTGCCGACACCAACCAGATTTAAGAAAACATCCGTGCTCTCTTCAACACACACACCTTCATTGCTATTGCTACGAAGCAACACGGGACGCGGATTGCTATTATGCAGACGTTACGAGGACACAGGTTAGTTTTGAAGGCGGTACGGCTAGCTTGTCTTGGGGATGCCCCATTGATTTTTATTACTCATTGGCCATAGAGTTATGTGGGACATTCCTGTTTATATTATCATGGACAAGACATATTCTTTTGGATATGGTTTTCTGACTTTATTATACCTATTTGATATTGATTCAGGTTTGAATATTCTCTCTCATATCATGACCTTATTTAGTATCGGCGATACATTTTATTATGTGACTTTCTATTTGTGGCTTGACATTGTTATGGCCAAGCACTTTGAACAACATATAGAGGTTAGTTTTATTTGTGACGTTATGTATCTATATGGAGTTAAATTACACTTTGTAGGGAACCAGGTTTCATGTTATCGTGACGGTTTAGATATTTTGTTTAGATTGAATTACGGTTCCTTTGATAAGAAGGATATGATAAATAAAGGCCATAACATGGCCTATATCAGCTACTAATATGTGCATACATATTCTTTTCATTTATTTGTAGGACCAACTATAAGCTGATGAACTAAAATTATATTATCAAAAAAATGAAAATTAGTTGCGGATTTTTTGTACAATGAACAAGCTTAGTGCGGACAATACCAAAGTTAGTGGGGTACCAGATTTTGAATATAGGTAACACATATGGGTGGTCATTCCAACCCTGGCGGTCGGTGTTAAAGCGGCGGCAAAACCGCTAACAGGCTGGCGGTAAAAAAAAAGCAATTCCGACCCTGGCGGAAACCGCCAACAGAGACCGCCACTTCAACACACCGCCCGCAACGGCGGGACAAACAAACAGTGCGGCGGTCACCGCCAACAGACAGGCGGGAGACAATGTACCGCCCACCCTATCACAACCCACCAATCCGCCACCTTTTCCGGGGCGGTAGCCCCGCCGATAAAAACACGGCGGAAACAGCCATTTCAAACGGAAAACGCTCACCTCCATACACCCCACGAGGAATCTGGACAGCATGGAACCCGAACTCCACATCCTCCCAGCGATTGTCTTCCTGCTCCTCTACCAGGAGCACGAATGCCGGCGCAGAAGACAACGGTGAGTACTGCACCTACGACACAGGGGAGGCAAAAAATTACGGGGACACACATATGCGACACACCCACCCTCACCCTCACCCACTACAACACACACATCAATGCATAGCAACACATCACAGTTACCCCCCCAAACCCCCCGGAAGAATGCAAAGACAAAAGGAAATGATTATAAACTTTGGAATATATTGTATGACTGAGTATAAAATATATCACACATCTAAAACTTTATATACATAAATTGTCCAGTCCGATATGTGTATCAGGCATTGTTCGTGGGCCACTGGGCCCAAATCACATGGGCAAAGCCCACACAGGATACCTGACTCCAACGGAGAGAACGCTGCAGGGGCATCAGATAGGAAAACTACAGGCACCTCAGGGGGAAGGGAAGGGGGGGCACCTCAGCCAGATGAGTCCACGACGCCAGATCCACGAGGGGCCTCCATGGCCACTGTTCCATCCTGGGGAGTGCAAAGCCACAGTCTCTTAAGTCTCTACAGTGGGTGGCTTGCCCACTGTGCCATCCTGGGGAGTGCAAAGCCACAGTCTCTCAAGTCTCTACAGTGGGTGGCTTGCCCACTGTGCCATCCTGGGGAGTGCAAAGCCACAGTCTCTCAAGTCTCTACAGTGGGTGGGTTGCCCACTGTGCCATCCTGGGGAGTGCAAAGCCACAGTCTCTCAAGTCTCTACAGTGGGTGGCTTGCCCACTGTGCCATCCTGGGCAGTGCAAAGCCACAGTCTCTCAAGTCAATATCAGTCTCCACTGGTACTGGAGGGGGACTAGTGCCCAGAGTGCTTCGTGCAGCCCTGCCCGACACAGATGCGGGCCTGCCCCTTCCGCCAATGGGCCAGCGGTGCTTGAGATGAAGGGCCCAGTTCAGTGGTGCTTGAGACGGCGGTGCCCAGCGGAGCGGTGCTTGAGATGAAGGGCCCAGCGGAGCAGTGCTTGAGATGAAGGGCCCAGCGGAGCAGTGCTTGAGATGAAGGGCCCAGCGGAGCAGTGCTTGAGATGAAGGGCCCAGCACAGTGGTGCTTGAGATGAAGGGCCCAGCGCAGCGGTGCTTGAGACGGCAGTGCCCAGCGGAGCGGTGCTTGAGATGAAGGGCCCAGCGCAGCGGTGCTTGAGATGAAGGGCCCAGCGCAGCGGTGCTTGAGACGGCGGTGCCCAGCAGAGCGGTGCTTGAGATGAAGGGCCTAGCGGAGCAGTGCTTGAGATGAAGGGCCCAGCGGAGCAGTGCTTGAGATGAAGGGCCCAGCAGAGCAGTGCTTGAGATGAAGGGCCCAGCGGAGCGGTGCTTGAGACGGCTGTGCCCAGCGGAGCGGTGCTTGAGATGAAGGGCCCAGCGGAGCAGTGCTTGAGACGGCGGTGCCCAGCAGAGCGGTGCTTGAGATGAAGGGCCCAGCGGAGCAGTGCTTGAGATGAAGGGCCCAGCGGAGCAGTGCTTGAGATGAAGGGCCCAGCGGAGCAGTGCTTGAGATGAAGGGCCCAGCGGAGCGGTGCTTGAGACGGCGGTGCCCAGCGGAGCGATGCTTGAGATGAAGGGCCCAGCGGAGCAGTGCTTGAGATGAAGGGCCCAGCGGAGCAGTGCTTGAGATGAAGGGCCCAGCGGAGCAGTGCTTGAGATGAAGGGCCCAACGGAGCAGTGCTTGAGATGAAGGGCCCAGCACAGTGGTGCTTGAGATGAAGGGCCCAGCGCAGCGGTGCTTGAGACGGCAGTGCCCAGCGGAGCGGTGCTTGAGATGAAGGGCCCAGCGCAGTGGTGCTTGAGATGAAGGGCCCAGCGCAGCGGTGCTTGAGACGGCGGTGCCCAGCAGAGCGGTGCTTGAGATGAAGGGCCTAGCGGAGCAGTGCTTGAGATGAAGGGCCCAGCGGAGCAGTGCTTGAGATGAAGGGCCCAGCGGAGCAGTGCTTGAGATGAAGGGCCCAGCGGAGCGGTGCTTGAGACGGCTGTGCCCAGCGGAGCGGTGCTTGAGATGAAGGGCCCAGCGGAGCAGTGCTTGAGACGGCGGTGCCCAGCAGAGCGGTGCTTGAGATGAAGGGCCCAGCGGAGCAGTGCTTGAGATGAAGGGCCCAGCGGAGCAGTGCTTGAGATGAAGGGCCCAGCGGAGCAGTGCTTGAGATGAAGGGCCCAGCGGAGCGGTGCTTGAGACGGCGGTGCCCAGCGGAGCGGTGCTTGAGATGAAGGGCCCAGCGGAGCAGTGCTTGAGATGAAGGGCCCAGCGGAGCAGTGCTTGAGATGAAGGGCCCAGCGGAGCAGTGCTTGAGATGAAGGACCCAGCGCAGCGGTGCTTGAGATGAAGGGCCCAGCGCAGCGGTGCTTGAGACGGCGGTGCCCAGCGGAGCGGTGCTTGAGATGAAGGGCCCAGCGGAGCGGTGCTTGAGATGAAGGGCCCAGCGCAGCGGTGCTTGAGACGGTGGTGCCCAGCGGAGCGGTGCATGAGATGAAGGGCCCAACGGAGCAGTGCTTGAGATGAAGGGCCCAGCGCAGCGGAGCTTGAGACGGCGGTGCCCAGCGGAGCGGTGCTTGAGATGAAGGGCCCAGCGGAGCAGTGCTTGAGATGAAGGGCCCAGCGGAGCAGTGCTTGAGATGAAGGGCCCAGCGGAGCAGTGCTTGAGATGAAGGGCCCAGCGGAGCAGTGCTTGAGACGGCGGTGCCCAGCGGAGCAGTGCTTGAGATGAAGGGCCCAGTTCAGTGGTGCTTGAGATGAAGGGCCCAGTTCAGCGGTGCTTCGGATGAGTGCCCAGTTCAGCGGATCAGCCCATGGCGTGGAGGTCCTTCCCACCTGGGATGGGCCTGGTGGAGCCCTCCTGGGCTGCAGTACCGGGCCTGTTGGTGTCCTCCTGCCCACCTGGGATGGGGCATGCGGGGCCCTCCTGCACAGCTGGGCTGCTGGCGGTCTTGTCGGGCGTGCTGCCCTTCCCAGCCTTCCCTGGTCGCCTGTGGCCCTTCCCCACCTTTGGCGGTGTGCCAGGTGACACCACACTCCCTGCCGGAGCCATGGTAGGGATTTTGGTCCCAGGTGTTTTAGGCCTCTCGCGCCAGGCACTGATAATCTTGGCATGTTTTTGCGGCGGTGGGCTGCCCGTGCCTTGGCTCCCTACTGAGCTGGCTGCCCTTGAGGGTGGGGGACTCCACAGTCCATGGCAGACTGTCTTCACAGGGCCCACTGTTGTGGTGGCTGAGGTGCTGACTGGAGTCTTTTTAGATGGACGGGGTGGGGGAGTTGTTGGGAAGAGGTCAAGTTTGGAAAGGAAAATAAGTTTAGGAAGAGAGGGACGGGTAGGTGTAGTAGGTATGGGAGTGGAGGAAGAGGTTGTGGTTGTAGGAGTTTGAAGTCTGGTGTCTTTGGGTGCAGGTGCTTGGGCTGGAGGCTGTCGTGAGGTGGATGGCTGTTGGGTGGGTGGCTGCCTGCGTTTGTGTAGCTTGGAAGAGGGGGTGACAGACACACTGGGAGAGGACACAGGGGACGTGTGAATGGTAGTGGGGGTGGTGACTGCACGTGTGCGGGGGGTTCTGGTGGGTGTGCTGGTGATGGACGTAGTGGCTGAAGATGTTGTGCATGCAGGTGTGAGTGGAGACGTGACAGGGAGGGAGGAGGGAGACGAGGTGGAGGGGGACACAGTGGAGGCAGTGGGTGTTGGTATGTCTGCATGTGGATGTTGCTTGTGTGAATGCCTGTGTGATGTGTGGTGCTGATGTCTGGATGAGCTTCCCTTGGGTGTTGAGGTGTGTGCAGGCTGGTCTGATGGTGTGTCTGGGATAGGCAGAGGTACAGGGGATTGGGTATGGGTGGAGGAAGTTGGAGGGGGGAGGCTAGAGACAGGGACAATTGCTGCCATCAGTGCTGAGGCCAGAGTGTTGAACGATCGCTGATGGGCAGCCTGACCCGAATGAATGCCCTCCAGGTATGCATTACTCTGGTGCACCTCCCTTTCTACACCCTGGATGGCATTCAAAAGGGTAGACTGCCCAACAATGAGCGTCCTCAGGAGGTCAATGACCTCCTCACTGAGGGCAGCAGGGGTGACAGGGGCAGGGCCTGAGGTGCCTGGGGCGAAGGAGATGCCCACCTTCCTGGGTGAGCGGTCATGGGGCAAACGCTGAGGGGCTGCTGGGAGGGCGGTGCTGGTGCGCTGGGTGGCGGCTGTACCTGTTGTAGCGGGGGGCACGGATGTTGCGCCACCACAAGGGAGCTCCCTTCAGAGGACGAGTCGCTGTCACTGACATCCGCACGAGTCCCCGCTGTGGAGCTCCCCTCGCCCTCCGTCTCACTGATGAAATCCGAGTCAGTTGCATGGCCCGCCATGGCCATGTGAGATGCAGCTCCCTCGTGCTCCGATGCCACTTCTCCTCCGCCTGATGATGCTAATGCACAAATGAACAGGAAGACAACAAAAAAGGGGGGTGGGGAAAAATAAAGAAATGTTGAGTGCATGCATTGGCAACACCGTTGGCGGACAGGACAGACACAGAAGCCCCCTGCACTACGCCGCGCACTTGGGGTCGACTACGCAATCCGTGGGACATGGCCTACAAGCCTATGGGCGACCTCTGCTCACATACATGACACAGGGCAATGAATAGCTGTACTTGGCACCCTACAGAGGTGGGGGACGGGGACACAGGGCCATGCCTTACGGAGGGGCCTAGCCTACAGATATCGCCCTGGCCTAGGGATACCCACAGCCCTCTACCCCACCCAGACACCTCCACTGCGCGCAAAGTCACCAGGATTTGAGTGTACTCACCCCCTTGTGTCTGCTGTGATGTCCTCACGTACCGCGACCGCCAGCGCACATCGTCATTGGCTCCTGAGACCCATAGGGTTCAATGTTAACCAATGCAGCTTTGCGCCGCGGTCTTCGACCGCCTACCGCCACGGTGTCCCACGCCAGCGCATTGACCTCACATCCCATTGCCGCACTTCACAGGTCAGGCAGCCGCCATTTCAAGGGCCCACATGCCTTATTTTCTACTGCATCACACATACCTAGGCCTTGCATCAACACTCATACAAGCCATTCAATGCATTGGGAATCGTGTTATGTGCAAGCTGTGGTTACGTACCTGTGGGTTGATTGACTCTGTGCTCGCTGTTGTCCTTCATAGGCACCGTCCGCTGGGACATGCGAGGAGATGGAGAAATCTTCCCGTGTACAGACCGCTGGTGGACCTGTCGACAATGGAGGAAAGACATGTCATACTGACATACAGGCTTGACCGAGCCACTATACAGGAACTATGTACCCAGTTGGAGCCAGACCTGATGTCACCAATCCGCCAAACCACAGGGATCCCCCCTCTAGTGCAGGTGCTGTCAGTACTCCATTTCCTAGCAAGTGGGTCATTTCAAACAACAGTGGCCATATCATCAGGGATGTCCCAGCCCATGTTTTCCAAGGTGTTGTCCAGAGTGTTGTCTGCCCTGCTCAAACACATGCGGAGCTACATCGTCTTTCCTGAGGTGGGGGATTTGGCTCCAGTGAAGGCTGATTTCTATGCCCTTGGACATATACCCAACATCATTGGTGCCATTGATGGGACACATGTTGCTTTGGTCCCCCCCAGCAGGAGTGAACAGGTATAAAGGAACAGGAAGAGTTATCATTCCATGAATGTCCAGATGGTGTGTTTGGCTGACCAGTACATCTCCCATGTTAATGCCAAGTTCCCTGGGTCAGTGCATGACGCGTACATCATGCGGAATAGCAGCATCCCTTATGGCTATTAGGAGACTCTGGTTACCCCAACCTGTCATGGCTACTGACCCCAGTGAGGAATCCCAGGACAAGGGCAGAGGAACGGTACAATGAGGCCCATGGGAGAACTAGGAGGATGATCGAGCGGACCTTCGGCCTCCTTAAGGCCAGGTTTAGGTGCCTCCATATGACTGGTGGATCCCTAATGTACTCACCAAAGAAGGTGTGCCAGATCATCGTGGCCTGCTGTATGCTTCACAACATGGCTTTGCGACGCCAGGTGCCTTTTCTGCAGGAGGATGGTCCAGATGGTGGTGTTGTAGCAGCTGTGGAGCCTGTGGAGAGTGAAGAGGAGGAAGGCGAAGAGGACGACATAGAGAACAGGAACACTGTAATACAGCAGTATTTTCAATGACACACAGGTAAGAATACACACCGGCATATTACATATACTTAACCCCTACTACCTCTCTACTGCCTGTCCTTTTCCCCCAGTGTATGGTAACTGAGTTGTGACTTTCCCTTCCGATTTCAGAGATGTGGGCCCCACTGCGTGACATCTGCTTTATTTCCCCATAGACTACAGCTGTGTGACATTGGTATGTTGGCATCACAATGTGAATATGCCATTTGGCACGGTAATGTCTAATACATTTGTACAAAATCACAGCCAGACTCCAGATTGTTTTATGCAATAAGTGTGTTTATTACAGTGCTCTAAATTGGTGGGTGGTTGCAAATCGTTGAGGTGTGATGGTAGAGGATTGTCCATGGCAGAGTCCAGACTATCAGTATCACAGGTGCATTGTCCAGATGCCTGTGGAAAGTGGAGCAGGGGCAGTGTAAGGTTGGACAGGGTGTCAATGTGGGACAGTGGGATGACAATCAGGGAGGTATCCTTTGCTGGCGGGGGTCTTGGCATCTTACTCTGTCTTCTTCCTGGATCTCAGGGCCCGCTTGCGGGGTGGTTCTCCTTCTGCAGGGGGTGGGGTTCTGGTGGCCTGTTGGTCTTGTGTCGGGGCCTCCTGTCCACTAGCGCCGGCGGAGGTGGTAGGCAGTTCTTGGTCCATGCTAGTGTCAGGGGCCCTTTGTGGTGCAACTGTGTCCCGCAATGTGGTGACTACCTGATTCAGAGCCACTACGATGGTGCCCATGGCGGTACTGATGTTTCTTAGTTCTTCCCTGAACCCCATATACTGTTGCTCCTGCAGAAGCTGGATCTCCTGAAACCTGGCCAGGACCGTCGCCATCGTCTCCTGGGAGTGGTGGTATGCTCACATGATGGAGGAGAGGGCCTTGTGGAGGGTGGGTTCCCTGGGCCTGTCCCCTCCCTGTCGCACAGCAGCCCTCCCAGTTCCCCTGTTTCCCTGTGCCTCTGTCCCCTGGACCGTGTGCCCACTACCACTGCCCCCAGGTCCCTGTTGTTGTTGGGGTGGTGGGTTAACCTGGGTGCCCTGTAGTGGTGGACACACCGCTGATTGACGTGTCCTGGGGACAGAGATATGGGCCCGCTGGGTGGTTGCTGTGCTGGTGTTCCCAGAGGGGGGAAGGTCTGCTGTGGCCTGTGGCTGTCTGAGGGGAAACGACTGTCCAGAGGTCCCCAATGGGCCGGGCTGGTCATCTAGATCCAGGGAGACAGAGGTGCTGTCATCACTGTGGGCCTCTTCTGGGGGTGGAGTGGACATTTGTGGACCCTCCTGCGCGGTGACGTGGCGTTCGGGTCCTGCAGGGGTATAAAAGTATGATTATTGCTTCAGTGTGTGCCATAGCGTGCAATGGGTGGGTGCCCGTGTACCCCTGTGCTTGCATTCCTGTGTGGGGGCTTTTGTGACGGTGGTTTGGGGGGGGATGGGTATGTGCAGTGGGCATGCTTAGGTGATGGGTGTCCATGCTTTGTGGTCGCATGCAGGGCTTGGTGTTGGGATGGGTGGGTTGTGAGGGTGAGACATTTGCAAGGAGTAGGTGTGATGAGGGTGGGGGTATGAGTTGGCATGCTGGTGGGGTTGGTGGGATGAAGTAGTTAAGATATGACTTAACAGAGTCTATTCCTCCGCCTACTCCTGCGAGGCCCTCAGGATGCAGGATCGCCAAGACCTGCTCCTCCCATGTTGTAAATTCTGGGGGAGGAGGTGGGGGTCCGCCGCCAGGCCGCTTCACCACGATGTTGTGCCTGGATACCATGGAACGCACCTTCCCCCGTAGGTCGTTCTACCACTTCCTGATGTCGTCCCGATTTCTTGGGTGCTGTCCCACAGCGTTGACCCTGTCCACTATTCTGCTCCATAGCTCCATCTTCCTGGCAATGGTGGTGTGCTGCACCTGTGCCCCGAAGAGCTGTGGCTCTACCCGTACAATTTCCTCCACCATGACCCTGAGTTCAGCGTCAGAAAACCTGGGGTGTCTTTGCGGTGCCATGGGGTGGTTTGGGTGATGTGTGGGGTGGATTGTGTGGTGCTAAGTGTGGTGATGTGTATTGGTGTGTAGTTTGAAGTGCGTGGTAATATTGCTGGGTGACAGTGAATTGCGCGTCTGGGTGCTCGGGTCTCTTATCTCTGTGCGTGTTCACGAATCTCTAGGAGTAGAGGTTTGTGGGTGATGTGGGTGTGTGTTTTATATTGTGTTGGGTGTGTGGGAGTATTGTTTGTATGTGTATCAGGTGTGTGTATTTCGAATTATCCAATGTGGCTGTGTTTTGTAACAGTGTGTGTATTTTGAGCGCAGCGGTGTGTACCGCCAATGCAATACCGCGGTTGAAAGACCGCCGCGTGGATTCGTGTGTCGTGATAGTGTGGGCGTATTTCTGTTGGCGTGACGGTGGAGGTTTGGTCTCCGCGTTTCTCGCTGCCCTTTGGTGTGGCGGACTTTTGTGGATGTCTGTATTTTGGCAGTTTGCCTGTTGTGGGTCAGAATGACCGTGGCAGTTTACCGCTGCCGCGGCTGTGTTATGGTGGTCTTCTGCACGGCGGTAAGCGCCTTTTACCGCCGAGGTTGGAATGACCACTATGGTCTACATTTTGACAGTTGATGATTGGATCTCTTCCCCTGTTTCTCTGTTATTTAGAGATTTGAATATCATTTGGAGATACAAGTGGTAAATGGAGAGATTAAGGTACTTTCCCTTCAAAACTCTTTTTTTGGGGGTTCCATAGGTCTCTCTTTCATACTTAAAAATAGTGGATGAAACACGTGTCGGCTGATATTACATGTGGATTCGACAAAATATCATCCGGTCCTTTGACTCATAGTTCATTTCTGTGTTAGATTATGGATTTTTATTGCATCTATTTACATTATGGGGGTCATTACAACATTGGCGGTATAAGGCGCTTACCGCCGTGCAGAAGACCGCCAATACACCGCCGCGGCCGCGGTAGACCACCACAGCTATTATGACACACATCACGGAATCTGCTGAAATTCAGACACCCACACAACACCGCCACACCAAAGGTCAGTGATAAACTGGCGGAAACAAATCCTCCACCTCCACACCAACAGAAACACGCCCATGCTATTACGACCCACAAATCCACGCGGCGGTCTTTCAACCGTGGTATTCCATTGGCGGTACACAACGCCGCGCACAAAATACACACACATCTACAAAACACCGCCACATTGGACAATTCCAAATACACACACCTGAGACACATACACACACCACTCCCACACACCCAACACAATATAAAATACACACCCACATCACCCACAAACCCCTACAACCAGAAATTCTGAGAGAAGGCCAGAGAGAGAGCACAGCTATTGACAACCCCATCACACAGAGGCACACAACACCATCACCCACACAACATCCACGCACAAAACACCACATACCACTACACTCACCACACTCATCAACACATACACCACCCCACACATCACACACACCACCCCATGTCACGCCAAAGACACACCCGCTTCTCCGAGGAGGAGCTCAAGGTCATGGTGGAGGAAATCGTACGGGTAGAGCCACAGCTATTTGGCTCACAGGTACAGCACACATCAATAGCCAGGAAGATGGAGCTATGGCGCAGAATAGTGGACAGGGTCAACGCCGTGGGACAGCACCCAAGAAATAGGGAGGACATCAGGAAGAGGTGGAACGACCTACGGGGGAAGGTGCGTTCCACGGTCTCCAGGCACAACATCGCGGTGCAGCGGACTGGCGGCGGACCCCCACCTCCTCCCCCACAACTAACAACATGGGAGGAGCAAGTCTTGACCATCTTGCATCCAGAGGGTCTCGGAGGAGTCGGTGGAGGATGGGACACTGGTAAGTCAAATCTTAACTATCACATCCCCCACCCTACCTGCATGCTATCACACACCCCCACCCCCACCCTCACACCCTCCCCTATCACCCCAAATCCTCACTAATCTACCCATGATACCAACCACCCATCCCAACACGAAGCCCTGCATGACTCAACTAAGCATGGACACCCCTCACTAAAGCATGCCCACTGCACATACCCAGAACACCCCCCCAACCATCACCACACAAGCTCCCACACAGGAATGCCTGCAATGGGGATCACGCACACCCAACCATTTCACACCATGAAACACACACATGCAATAATCATGTTCTTATACCCCTGCAGGAACCCGAAGGAACGTCACCACACCAGAGGGTCCAGACAACACCACTCCACCCCCAGAAGAGGCCCACAGTGACGACAGCAGCTCTGCCCCACTGGATCCTGATGACCAGCCCGGACCATCGTGGGCCTCAGGACAGTCGGTTCCCCTTGCCCAGTCACAGCCCAACACCAAGCTTACACCCTCTGGTAACACCAGCACAGCACCCACCCAGCGGGCCCAAACATCCCTACCCAGGACAGGTCAATCAGCGGTGTGTCCACCACTACAGGGCACCCAGGCTAACCCACCACCCCAACAACAACAGGGACCTGGGGGCAGTGGTAGTGGGCACACGGTCCAGGGGACGGAGGCACACGAACACCGGGGAACTGGGAGGGTGTAGGAAAGTACCATCTTGCCTGGCATGTTACCCCCATATTTCACTGTATATATGTTGTTTTAGTTGTATGTGTCACTGGGACCCTGCCAGCCAGGGCCCCAGTGCTCATAAGTGTGCCCTGTATGTGTTACCTGTCTTATGACTAACTCTCACTGAGGCTCTGCTATTCAGAACCTCAGTGGTTATGCTCTCTCATTTCTTTCCAAATTGTCACTAACAGGCTAGTGACCAATTTCACCAATTTACATTGGCATACTGGAACACCCTTATAATTCCCTAGTATATGGTACTGAGGTACCCAGGGTATTGGGGTTCCAGGAGATCCCTATGGGCTGCAGCATTTCTTGTGCCACCCATAGGGAGATCTGACAATTCTTACACAGGCCTGCCAGTGCAGACTGAGTGAAATAACGTCCACGTTATTTCACAGCCATTTACCACTGCACTTAAGTAACTTATAAGTCACCTATATGTCTAACCTTTACCTGGTAAAGGTTGGGTGCTAAGTTACTTAGTGTGTGGGCACCCTGGCACTAGCCAAGGTGCTCCCACATTGTTCAGGGCAAATTCCCCGGACTTTGTGAGTGCGGGGACACCATTACACGTGTGCACTATACATATGTCACGACATATGTATAGCGTCACAATGGTAACTCCGAACATGGCCATGTAACATGTCTAGGATCATGGAATTGTCACCCCAATGCCATTCTGCCATTGGGGAGACAATTCCATGATCACCCGAGTCTCTAGCTCAGACCCGGGTACTTCCAAACTACCTTTCCCGGGGTTTCACTGCAGCTGCTGCTGCTGCCAACCCCTCAGACAGGTTTCTGCCCTCCTGGGGTCCAGCCAGGCCTGGCCCAGGAAGGCAGAACAAAGGACTTCCTCAGAGAGAGGGTGTTACAACCTCTCCCTTTGGAAAAAGGTGTTAGGGCTTGGGAGGAGTAGGCTCCCCCAGCCTCTGGAAATGCTTTGATGGGCACAGATGGTGCCCATCTCTGCATAAGCCAGTCTGCACCGGTTCAGGGATCCCTCAGCCCTGCTCTGGCGCGAAACTGGACAAAGGAAAGGGGAGTGACCACTCCCATGACCTGCACCTCCCCTGGGAGGTGCCCAGAGCTCCTCCAGTGTGCTCCAGACCTCTGCCATCTTGGAAACAGGGGTGCTGCTGGCACACTGGACTGCTCTGAGTGGCCAGTGCCGGCAGGTGACGTCAGAGACTCCTTCTGATAGGCTCCTTCAGGTTTTGCTAGCCTATCCTCTCTCCTAGGTAGCCAAACCTCCTTTTCTGGCTATTTAGGGTCTCTGCTTTGGGGAATTCCTTAGATAACGAATGCAAGAGCTCATCAGAGTTCCTCTGCATCTCTCTCTTCACCTTCTGCCAAGGAATCGACTGCTGACCGTGCTGGAAGCCTGCAAAACTGCAACAAAGTAGCAAAGACGATTACTGCGACCTTGTAACGCTGATCCTGCCGTCTTCTCGACTGTTTTCCTGGTCGTGCATGCTGTGGGGGTAGTCTGCCTCCTCTCTGCACTAGAAGCTCCGAAGAAATCTCCCGTGGGTCGACGGAATCTTCCCCCTGCAACCGCAGGCACCAAAGAACTGCATCACCGGTCCTCTGGGTCTCCTCTCAGCACGACGAGCGAGGTCCCTTGAACTCAGCAACTCTGTCCAAGTGACTCCCACAGTCCAGTGACTCTTCAGTCCAAGTTTGGTGGAGGTAAGTCCTTGCCTCCCCACGCTAGACTGCATTGCTGGGAACCGCGTGTTTTGCAGCTACTCCGGCTCCTGTGCACTCTTCCAGGATTTCCTTTGTGCACAGCCAAGCCTGGGTCCCTGGCACTCTAACCTGCATTGCACGACCTCCTGAGTTGCCCTCTGGCTTCGTGGGACCCTCTTGTGCAACTTCGGGTGAGCTCCGGTTCACTCCACTTTGTAGTGCATGTTCTGGCAATTATGCGGGTGCTGCTTGCTTCTGAGTGGGCTCGTTGTCTTGCTGGACGCCCCCTCTGTCTCCTTACGCAATTGGCGACATTCTGGTCCCTCCTGGGCCACAGCAACATCCAAAAACCCTAACTGCAACCCTTGCAGGTAGCAAGGCTTGTTTGCGGTCTTTCTGCACAAAATCACCTCTGCACGACTCTTCACGACGTGGGACATCCATCCTCCAAAGGGAAAGTTTCTAGCCCTTGTCGTTCTTGCAGAATCCACAGTTTCTACCATCCAGTGGCAGCTTCTTTGCACCCACAGCTGGCATTTCCTGGGCATCTGCCCACTCCCGACTTGATCGTGACTTTTGGACTTGGTCCCCTTGTTCCACAGGTACTCTTGTCTGGAAATCCATCCTTGTTGCATTGCTGGTGTTGGTCTTTCCTGCAGAATTCCCCTATCACGACTTCTGTGCTCTTTGGGGAACTTAGGTGCACTTTGCACCCACTTTTCAGGGTCTTGGGGTGGGCTATTTTTCTAACCCTCACTGTTTCCTTACAGTCCCAGCGACCCTCTACAAGGTCACATAGGTTTGGGGTCCATTCGTGGTTCGCATTCCACTTCTAGAGTATATGGTTTGTGTTGTCCCTATCCCTATGTGCCCTCATTGCATTCTATTGTGACTATACATTGTTTGCACTGTTTTCTATTGCTATTACTGCATATTTTGGTATTGTGTACATATATCTTGTGTATATTTGCTATCCTCATACTGAGAGTACTCACTGAGATACTTTGGCATATTGTCATAAAAATAAAGTACCTTTATTTTTAGTATATCTGTGTATTGTGTTTTCTTATGATATTGTGCATATGACACTAGTGGTAATGTAGGAGCTTCACTCGTCTCCTAGTTCAGCCTAAGCTGCTCTGCTAAGCTACCGTTTCTATCAGCCTAAGCTGCTAGACACCCCTCTACACTAATAAGGGATACCTGGGCCTGGTGCAAGGTGTAAGTACCCCTTGGTACTCACTACAAGCCAGTCCAGCCTCCTACATTGGTTGTGCAGCGGTGGGATAAGTACGTGCAACTACTTACCACTTTGTCATTTTGTACTTTTCATAAGAGAAAAATATACAAAACAAGTTCAGTGTATGTACACATAACCAAAAAGTTTTGCTTTTCTTCTCTCACTTCTTTGCTAAGTGCTGAAAAGTACCTCTAAACTTTCAAAAAGTTCTTAAGAAGTTTTAAAAGTTTTTTTCTGTTCTTTAAAAATATCTGAAACTTTTTCTTTCTTTTTCTGTCCCTTAAACTCTTGTCTATCATGTCTGGTACAGGCCAAACTCTTGATCTGGCCAGCATAGCTTATGACAACCTTAGCTGGAAAGAAGCAAGGAGTCTCTGCATAGATAGAGGTTTAGGGGTAGGGAAGAATCCCTCAAGACAACTGTTAGTTAATATGCTCATTGAACAAGATAAGACCTTAGTTGGCACTTCTGGTGAGAAATTGGCTGATGGTTCCCACTCTGATTCTGGGGCACCCCCAGTGAAAGATTTGGGAGGGAATCTTTCCAACCTGCCCCTTAGCAGGCCACCTAGCATAGCTGGTACTGATGTGAATTCACATCACAGTAATAGTGTTACTTCTCATCACAGTAAGAGTGTTACTTCTGTAGGCCAGAATGTTAGAGTGCCATCTGTTAGGGCCAGGTCTCCCTCTGTTCATTCTGACCATTCTTCTGTGTCAAGGCATGCCCAACCCACCCACCCTGATGACAGAGTGTTAGAAAGGGAGCTCAATAGATTGAGAGTGGAAGAATCCAGACTGAAGCTCAAGAAGCAACAGCTGGATTTAGATAGGCAAGCCTTTGATTTAGAAAAAGAAAGACAGAGGTTGGGGTTAGGACCCCATGGTGGCAGCAGCAGTATTCCAAATAGTCATCCTGCAAAAGAGCATGATTCTAGGAATCTGCACAAGATAGTTCCCCCTTACAAGGAGGGGGATGACATTAACAAGTGGTTTGCTGCACTTGAGAGGGCCTGTGTTGTTCAGGAGGTCCCTCAAAGGCAGTGGGCTGCTATCCTATGGCTATCTTTCAGTGGAAAGGGTAGGGATAGGCTCCTTACTGTTAAAGAAAGTGATGCCAATAATTTTACAGTTCTTAAGAATGCACTCCTTGATGGTTATGGCTTAACCACTGAACAGTACAGGATGAAGTTCAGAGAAACCAAAAAGGATTCTTCACAAGACTGGGTAGACTTTGTTGACCATTCAGTGAAGGCCTTGGAGGGGTGGTTACATGGCAGTAAAGTTTCTGACTATGAAAGCCTGTATAACTTAATCCTGAGAGAGCATATTCTTAATAATTGTTTGTCTGATTTGTTACACCAGTACCTGGTAGACTCTGATCTTACCTCTCCCCAAGAATTGGGAAAGAAGGCAGACAAATGGGTCAGAACAAGGGTGAACATAAAAGTTCATACAGGGGGTGACAAGGATGGCAAGAAGAAGGATGGTAAGTCTTCTGACAAGGGTGGGGACAAATCTAAAAATGAGTCTTCATCAGGCCCACAAAAACACTCTGGTGGGGGTGGTGGGCCCAAATCCTCTTCAAATCAAAACAAAACAAAGAAAAGAAACCATGGTGCTATTTATGTAAAATAAAAGGCCATTGGACAACTGATCCCAGTTGCCCAAAGAAAAGCACCAAGCCTCCTACCACTACAACCCCTGCTGCTACACCTAGTGCCCCTAGTAATAGCAGTGGTGGTAGGAGCAAACCTACTAATAGCCAATCCAAGGGAGTAGCTGGGCTCACTTTTGGTAATTTAGTTGGGGTTGGTCTGATTAGGGAGACCACAGAGGCTGTGTTAGTCTCTGAGGGGGCCATTGATTTGGCCACCTTGGTTGCTTGTCCCCTTAACATGGATAAGTACAAGCAACTACCCCTAATAAATGGTGTTGAGGTTCAGGCCTACAGGGACACTGGTGCCAGTGTTACAATGGTAATAGAGAAACTGGTCCACCCTGAACAACACCTACTTGGTCACCAGTACCAAGTAACCGATGCTCATAACAACACTCTTAGCCACCCCATGGCTGTTGTGAATCTCAACTGGGGGGGGGGGGGTTACTGGTCCAAAGAAAGTTGTGGTTGCCTCAGATTTACCTGTAGACTGTCTACTAGGGAACGATTTAGAGACATCAGCTTGGGCAGAAGTGGAGTTGGAGGCTCATGCAGCAATGCTGGGCATTCCAGGGCATATTTTTGCTTTAACCAGGGCTTAGGCCAAAAAGCAAAAAAGGACAGGGTGAGTTGGATCCTTGAAGAATGGACCAAGTGCTCCCTAAAGCTAGGGTTAGTAAAAGTAAAACACCACCTACTATCCCTCCCTCTACAGTGGATTCAACTTCTGAGGAAGAAGAATTTCCACCCTGTGCAGAACCTACACCAGAGGAGCTAGAAGCAGACACTGCTGAGCTTTTGGGTGAAGGGGGGCCTGCCAGGGAGGAGCTGAGTGTGGCACAGCATACCTGTCCCACACTAGTGGGTCTAAGGCAGCAAGCTGTCAAACAAGCAAATGGGGATGTCAGTGACTCTCACAGAGTGTACTGGGAGGACAACCTTTTGTATACTGAAGCAACGGATCCAAAACCTGGAGCTGCAAGGAGATTGGTGATTCCTCAGGAATACAGAAAGTTCCTCCTAACTCTAGCCCACGACATTCCCTTAGCTGGACATTTAGGGCAAATGAAAACTTGGGACAGGCTTGTTCCCTTGTTTCATTGGCCTAGAATGTCAGAGGACACAAAGGAATTTTGTAAGTCCTGTGAAACCTGTCAAGTCAGTGGCAAGACAGGTGGCACTCCAAAGGCACCCCTTATTCCACTGCCTGTGGTTGGGGTTCCCTTTGAAAGGGTAGGGGTTGACATAGTTGGCCCCCTTGACCCTCCTACTGCTTCAGGCAATAGGTTTATCTTGGTGGTAGTGGACCATGCCACCAGATATCCTGAAGCAATTCCTCTAAGGACCACTACAGCTCCTGCAGTGGCAAAAGCCCTCCTGGGAATATTTTCCAGGGTGGGCTTCCCAAAAGAGGTGGTATCAGACAGGGGAAGCAATTTCATGTCTGCTTACTTAAAGGCCATGTGGAAGGAATGTGGTGTTACATACAAGTTCACCACACCCTATCATCCACAAACAAATGGACTGGTGGAGAGATTTAACAAAACTCTCAAAGGTATGATAATGGGACTCCCTGAAAAACTCCGCAGGAGATGGGATATCCTGTTACCTTGCCTCCTTTTTGCTTACAGGGTGGTACCCCAAAAAGGAGTGGGCTTCAGCCCCTTTGAACTCCTATTTGGACACCGTGTAAGAGGTCCTCTAACACTTGTTAAGGAGGGTTGGGAACAACCTTTAAAAGCTCAAAAGCAAGACATAGTGGACTATGTACTTGGCCTAAGATCTAGGATGGCTGAGTACATGAAAAAGGCCAGTAAAAGCCTTCAGGCCAGCCAAGAGCTCCAAAAGCAATGGCATGACCAGAAGGCTGTTTTGGTTCAGTACCAACCAGGGCAGAAAGTGTGGGTCTTGGAGCCTGTGGCCCCAAGAGCACTCCAAGACAAATGGAGTGGACCCCACATTCTTGTTGAAAAGAAGAGTGAAGTCACCTACTTAGTTGACTTAGGCACTGCCAGGAGTCCCCTTAGGGTGCTCCATGTCAATCGCCTGAAACCCTACTATGACAGGGCTGATCTCACCCTGCTCATGGCAACAGATGAGGGACAGGAAGAAGAGAGTGACCCTCTCCCTGATCTCTTCTCTTCCACAGAACAAGATGCTCTAGTGGAAGGTGTAGTTTTGGCAGATTGTCTTACTGCTGAGCAGAAAGACCACTGCATAAATCTCCTGGGTCAGTTTTCTGAACTCTTCTCTACTGTGCCAGGCACCACTTCTTGGTGTGAGCACACTATAGATGCTGGAGACAGCTTGCCTGTCAAAAGTAAGATCTATAGGCAGCCTGACCATGTCAGAGACTGCATAAAGCAAGAAGTGCAGAAGATACTTGAACTGGGAGTGGTTGAACAGTCTGAAAGTCCATGGGCCTCTCCTGTGGTACTTGTACCAAAACCTCATATGGTAAGAGGGAAATGAGATTTTGTGTTGACTACAGAGGTCTCAACCAGGTAACCAAAACTGATGTTCACCCTATACCCAGGGCAGATGAGCTAATAGATACACTGGCATCTGCCAAGTATCTAAGCACCTTTGATTTGACTGCAGGGTATTGGCAGATCAAGTTATCAGAGGATGCAAAAGCAAAAACTGCATTTTCAACCATTGGAGGCCATTACCAATTCACAGTAATGCCTTTTGGTTTAAAAAATGCACCTGCCACTTTTCAGAGGTTGGTGAATACAGTCCTGCAAGGGCTGGAGGCTTTTAGTGCAGCATATCTAGATGATATAGCTGTCTTTAGCTCCAGCTGGGATGATCACCTGGTCCACCTATGGAAAGTTTTGGAGGCCCTGCAAAAGGCAGGCCTCACTATCAAGGCTTCAAAGTGCCAGATAGGGCAGGGGAAAGTGGTTTATCTGGGACACATGGTAGGTGGAGAACAGATTGAACCACTTCAGGGGAAAATTCAAACTATTATAGATTGGGTTCCCCCTACAACCCTGACTCAGGTGAGAGCCTTCTTAGGCCTCACTGGGTACTACAGGAGGTTCATAAAGAACTTTGGCTCCATTGCAGCCCCTCTTAATGACCTCACATCTAAGAAAATGCCTAAAAAGGTATTATGGACAGCAAACTGTCAGAAAGCTTTTGAGGAGCTGAAGAGGGCCATGTGCTCTGCACCTGTCCTGAAAAGCCCCTGTTACTCCAAAGAATTCATTGTCCAAACTGATGCATCTGAATTAGGGGTAGGTGCAGTCTTATCACAACTCAATTCTGAGGACCAGGATCAACCTGTTGCTTTTATCAGCAGGAGGTTGACCCCTAGAGAAAAGGTTTGGTCTGCCATAGAGAGGGAGGCCTTTGCTGTGGTCTGGGCACTGAAGAAGTTGAGGCCATACCTGTTTGGCACTCACTTCATTGTTCAGACAGACCACAAACCTCTACTTTGGCTAAAACAAATGAAAGGTGAAAACCCTAAATTGTTGAGGTGGTCCATATCCCTACAGGGAATGGACTATACAGTGGAACATGGACCTGGGAGTACCCACTCCAATGCAGATGGACTCTCCAGATATTTCCACTTAGACAATGAAGACTCATCAGGTCATGGCTAGTCTTATTGTCCTTCGTTTGGGGGGGGGGTTGTGTAGGAAAGTACCATCTTGCCTGGCATGTTAACCCATATTTCACTGTATATATGTTGTTTTAGTTGTATGTGTCACTGGGACCCTGCCAGCCAGGGCCCCAGTGCTCATAAGTGTGCCCTGTATGTGTTACCTGTGTTATGACTAACTGTCTCACTGAGGCTCTGCTATTCAGAACCTCAGTGGTTATGCTCTCTCATTTCTTTCCAAATTGTCACTAACAGGCTAGGGACCAATTTCACCAATTTACATTGGCATACTGGAACACCCTTATAATTCCCTAGTATATGGTACTGAGGTACCCAGGGTATTGGGGTTCCAGGAGATCCCTATGGGCTGCAGCATTTCTTGTGCCACCCATAGGGAGATCTGACAATTCTTACACAGGCCTGCCAGTGCAGACTGAGTGAAATAACGTCCACGTTATTTCACAGCCATTTACCACTGCACTTAAGTAACTTATAAGTCACCTATATGTCTAACCTTTACCTGGTAAAGGTTGGGTGCTAAGTTACTTAGTGTGTGGGCACCCTGGCACTAGCCAAGGTGCTCCCACATTGTTCAGGACAAATTACCCGGACTTTGTGAGTGCGGGGACACCATTACACGCGTGCACTATACATATGTCACGACATATGTATAGCGTCACAATGGTAACTCCGAACATGGCCATGTAACATGTCTAGGATCATGGAATTGTCACCCCAATGCCATTCTGCCATTGGGGAGACAATTCCATGATCCCCCGAGTCTCTAGCTCAGACCCGGGTACTGCCAAACTACCTTTCCCAGGGTTTCATTGCAGCTGCTGCTGCTGCCAACCCCTCAGACAGGTTTCTGCCCTCCTGGGGTCCAGCCAGGCCTGGCCCAGGAAGGCAGAACAAAGGACTTCCTCAGAGAGAGGGTGTTACACCCTCTCCCTTTGGAAAAATGTGTTAGGGCTTGGGAGGAGTAGCCTCCCCCAGCCTCTGGAAATGCTTTGATGGGCACAGATGGTGCCCATCTCTGCATAAGCCAGTCTGCACCGGTTCAGGGATCCCTCAGCCCTGCTCTGGCGCAAAACTGGACAAAGGAAAGGGGAGTGACCACTCCCATGACCTGCACCTCCCCTGGGAGGTGCCCAGAGCTCCTCCAGTGTGCTCCAGACCTCTGCCATCTTGGAAACAGAGGTGCTGCTGGCACACTGGACTGCTCTGAGTGGCCAGTGCCGGCAGGTGACGTCAGAGACTCCTTCTGATAGGCTCCTTCAGGTTTTGCTAGCCTATCCTCTCTCCTAGGTAGCCAAACCTCCTTTTCTGGCTCTTTAGGGTCTCTGCTTTGGGGAATTCCTTAGATAACGAATGAAAGAGCTCATCAGAGTTCCTCTGCATCTCTCTCTTCACCTTCTGCCAAGGAATCGACTGCTGACCGCGCTGGAAGCCTGCAAAACTGCAACAAAGTAGCAAAGACGACTACTGCGACCTTGTAACGCTGATCCTGCCGCCTTCTCGACTGTTTTCCTGGTGGTGCATGCTGTGGGGGTAGTCTGCCTCCTCTCTGCACTAGAAGCTCCGAAGAAATCTCCAGTTTGTCGACGGAATCTTCCCCCTGCAACCGCAGGCAGCAAAGAACTGCATCACCGGTCCTCTGGGTCTCCTCTCAGCATGACGAGCGAGGTCCCTTGAACTCAGCAACTCTGTCCAAGTGACTCCCACAGTCCAGTGACTCTTCAGTCCAAGTTTGGTGGAGGTAAGTCCTTGCCTCCCCACGCTAGACTGCATTGCTGGGAACCGCGTGTTTTGCAGCTACTCCGGCTCCTGTGCACTCTTCCAGGATTTCCTTTGTGCAGAGCCAAGCCTAGGTCGCCGGCACTCTAACCTGCATTGCACGACCTCCTGAGTTGTCCTCCGGCTTCGTGGGACCCTCTTGTGCAACTTCGGGTGAGCTCCGGTTCACTCCACTTCGTAGTGCCTGTTCCAGCACTTCTGCGGGTGCTGCTTGCTTCTGAGTGGGCTCTTTGTCTTGCTGGATGCCCCCTCTGTCTCCTCACGCAATTGGCGACATCCTGGTCCCTCCTGGGCCACAGCAGCATCCAAAAACCCTAACCCGTGACCCTTGCAGGTAGCAAGGCTTGTTTGCGGTCTTTCTGCACGAAAACACCTCTGCACGACTCTCCACGGCGTGGGACATCCATCCTCCAAAGGGGAAGTTTCTAGCCATTGTCGTTCTTGCAGAATCCACAGTTTCTATAATCCGGTGGCAGCTTCTTTGCACCCACAGCTGGCATTTCCTGGGCATCTGCCCACTCCCGACTTGATCGTGACTTTTGGACTTGGTCCCCTTGTTCCACAGGTACTCTTGTCTGGAAATCCATCGTTGTTGCATTGCTGGTGTTGGTCTTTCCTGCAGAATTCCCCTATCATGACTTCTGTGCTCTTTGGGGAACTTAGGTGCACTTTGCACCCACTTTTCAGGGTCTTGGGGTGGGCTATTTTTCTAACCCTCACTGTTTCCTTACAGTCCCAGCGACCCTCTACAAGGTCACATAGGTTTGGGGTCCATTCGTGGTTCGCATTCCACTTCTAGAGTATATGGTTTGTGTTGCCCCTATCCCTATGTGCCCCCATTGCATTCTATTGTGACTATACATTGTTTGCACTGTTTTCTATTGCTATTACTGCATATTTTGGTATTGTGTACATATATCTTGTGTATATTTGCTATCCTCATACTGAGGGTACTCACTGAGATACTTTGGCATATTGTCATAAAAATAAAGTACCTTTATTTTTAGTATATCTGTGTATTGTGTTTTCTTATGATATTGTGCATATGACACTAGTGGTACTGTAGGAGCTTCACTCGTCTCCTAGTTCAGCCTAAGCTGCTCTGCTAAGCTATCTTTGCTATCAGCCTAAGCTGCTAGACACCCCTCTACACTAATAAGGGATACCTGGGCCTGGTGCAAGGTGTAAGTACCCCTTGGTACTCACTACAAGCCAGTCCAGCCTCCTACAGAGGGCTGCTGTGCGACAGAGGGAGGACAGACCAAGGAAACCAACTCTCCACGAGGCCCTCTCCTCCATCATGGGAGCATACCACCACTCCCAGGAGACGATGGCGACGATCCTGGACAAGTTGCAGGAGACCCTGTGTCTGCAGGAGGAGCAGTATTTGGGGTTCAGGGAGGAGCTCAGGACCATCGGCTCCGCCCTGGGCACCATCGTAGGGGTGCTGACAGACATTCAAAAGACCTTGAGGGACACCATGGCACTTCAAGGGGCCCCTGACACTAGCCAGGATGACGAACTGCCCACCACCTCTGCCGGCGCTAGTGGACAGGATGCCCCGCCACAGGACCACCACACCAGCACCCCACCCCCTGCAGACGGACAACCACCACGCAAGCGGTCCCTGAGATCCAGGAACCGGACAGAGCAAGATGGCAAGACCCCCGCCAGGAAATGAGACCACCCTGATTGTCCCCCCACTGTCCCACTTTGTCACCCTGTCCAGATTGGAACTGCCCCAGCTCCACTTCCAATGCCCAGATGGGCAGTGCACCTGTGAGACTAATAGACTGGACTCTGCCATGGACATTCCTCCACCATCACCCATCCCCATTTTACAACCCCCCTTCATTTTTTGAGCACTTAAATAAACACCCTTGAAACACAAAAAAATCTGGAGTCAGTCTATGATTCGGAACTTTGTATTATCAATTACAGTGTCATAATGGGTTACCCATTGTAAGGCTAACATACCAATGTCACACATCACAAGCCCTTCAAGGATGCAAGCAGTTGACACGTAGGTTACCACACTTGTGAAACTGAAATGGAAGGGTACAACTCAATTAACAAATAGTGAGTGAAATGTAGGTACAGGATAGAGGTAGACATGTGAAAGTTAATGTAATGTTAAACCAGAAAATGTTCTCACCTGTGTGTCACTGGAAATATTGCTGTATGACTGACTCCCTGTTGTTGTTTTCTTCATCCTCAGCTTCATCCTCATCACTGTCCACAGGCTCCACAGCTGCCACAACACCGTCATCTGGATCATTCTCCTGCAGAAAAGGCACCTGGCGTCGCAATGCCAAATTATGGAGCAGGCGACGATGATGTCGCACACCTTCTTCGGTGAGTAGAATAGGGATCCACCTGTCATATGGAGGCACCTGAACCTGGCCTTAAGAAGGCCGAAGGTGCGTTCGATTACCCTCCTGGTCCGCCCATGGGCATCATTGTACCGTTCCTCTGCCCTGGTCCTGGGATTCCTCACTGGGGTCAATAGCCAGGAAAGGTTGGGGTAACCAGAGTCCCCCAATAGCCATACACGGTGCCTCTGGAGTTGACCCATCATATCAGGGATGCTGCTATTCCACAAGATGTAGGCGTCATGCACAGAGCCAGGGAACATTGCATTTACCTGCGAGATGTACTGGTCTGCCAAACAGACCCTCTGGACATTCATCGAATGATAACTCTTCCTGTTCCTGTACACCTGTTCACTCCTGCGGGGGGGGACCAGAGCTACATGGGTCCCATCAATGGCACCTATGACGTTGGGGATATGTCCAAGGGCATAGAAGTCACCTTTCACTGTAGGCAAATCCTCCACCTGAGGGAATATGATGTATCTCCTTACGTGTTTCAGCAGGGCAGACAAAACTCTGGACAAGGCGTTGTAAAACATATGCTGGGACATCCCTGATGCCATGGCCACTGTTGTCTGAAAAGACCCACTTGCAAGGAAATGGAGCACTGACAGCACCTGCACGTCAGGGGGGATTCCAGTCGGATGGCGGATTGGTGACATCAGGTCTGGCTCCAACTGGGTACATAGTTCCTGGATTGTGGCACGGTCAAACCTGTAGGTGACGATGACATGTCTTTCTTCCATTGTCAGCAGGTCCACCAGCGGTCGGTACACCGGAGGATTCCGCCATCTTCTCATATGTCCCAGCTGACGGTGCCTAAGAAGGACAACAGTGAAGAACCAGTCACTAATTCTCCAGGTATGTACCCACAGTTATACACAAGACTACACCAGACAAAAAACCCTTCCTGTATGTGTGTTGAGTATAGGCCTAGCTATGTGTGACGCAGTAGTAAATGAAGGCATGTGGGCCCCTGAAATGGCGGCTTCCTGACCTCTAAACTGGGACAATGGGATTGTGGGGTAACTGCGCTGGCGTTGCACACCGTCGTGGTAGGCGGTCGTAGACCGCGGCACAATGCTGCATTGGTTAACATTGGACCCTATGGGTCCCAGGAGCCAATGAACAGGTGCGCCGGCGTTGATGATGCGTACCGCCACGGACGTCACCGCCGCGGACGTCACCGCCATTTTCTATCTGTTCAATCACTAGATACCTGACCTTCGACAGGAGAGGACCTACACTGCTAGTGCTGCTGTGACCTCGGTCTGGAAGCGACGATGGCTGCTGCGTCTGGGGAAAAGGCCCCTGCCTTCACTGCACAGGAGTTGGAGAAACTTGTGGATGGGGTCCTCCCCCAGTACATGCTACTCTACGGTCCTCCAGACCAACAGGTTAGTACACAGGGAGCACGTTGTATGGGCTAGGCCTGGGTGGAGAGGGCTGGGTGGAAGAGGGAAGGGGCCAGAGTTCATAGAACATTAATGAATGGGAATGAATGGGCCACATGGCCAGAGTAGGGAGGGGGCCGCTCACATTGACGGTGCAGTTGGTAATGACTGTTCCTCTTCCCTTGTGCATGTCATGTAGGTCAGCGCCCACCAGAAGAGGGACATTTGGCGTGCCATCGCCAAGGAGGTCCGGACCCTGGGGGCCCACCAGAGACGGGGCACCCACTGCCGTAAGAGATGGGAGGACATTCGCCGCTGCAGCAAGAAGACGGCGGGGGCTCAGCTGGGGATGGCCTCCCAACGTGGGAGGGGTGCCCGTCGCACCATGACCACCCTGATGTTCCGGATCCTGGCGGTGGCCTACCCGGAGTTGGATGGGCGCTTGAGGACATCACAGCATACACAAGGGGGTGAGTACAACCTCATTCAGCGGACTTTGCGTGCAGTGGAGGGGTCTGGGTGGGGGAGGTGGGCTGTGGGTGTCCCTAGGCCAGGGCGAGTTAGGTAGGCAAGGCCCCCCCGTAATGTAGGCCATGTGGCACTCAACCCCACCTCAGCAGAGTGCCAAGTTGAGGTATAGATGCCCCTGTGGCATCCATGTGCGCATATTTCCACCTTTGCCATGTAGGCCATGTCCCAGAAATTGCATGTGCAGAGGTCAGGAGCACGGCGTAATGCAGGGGGCTGCTGCGTCTGTCTTGTCCGCCAACGGTAGCGGCATGCCATGCACTAAAACTCTCTTTGTTCTGTCTCCCCCCCTTTTCCTGCTCTCCCTGTCCTTTTGTACATCAGCATCATCAGGCGGAGGTACAGTGGCACCGGAGCACGAGGGAGCTGCATCCCACATGGCCATGGAGGGCCACACCACAGACTCTGAATGCACCAGTGGGACGGAGGGCGAGGGGAGCTTCACGTCGGCCACCGGATCACCAACCAGCGACACGGACTCTTCCGCTGATGGGAGCTCCCCTGTGGTGGCGGCACCACCTGTGGGCCCCACTTCTACAGGTACAGCCGCCACCTCCCCTACCAGCACCGCCTCCCAGCAGCCCCTCAGCGTTCGCCCCGTGCCCGCTCACCCAGGAGGGTGGGCATCACCTTCGCCCCAGGCACCTCAGGCCCTGCCCCAGTCACCTCTGCTGCCCTCAGTGAGGAGGCCATTGACCTCCTCAGGTCACTCACTGTTGGGCAGTCTACCATTGTGAATGCCATCCAGGGTGTAGAAAGGGAGTTGCAACACAGTAATGCATTCCTGGAGGGCATTCATTCTGGTCAGGCTGTCCTTCAGCGAACCCTGCAATCTCTGGCCTCAGCACTGATGGCACCCATTGTCCCTGTGTCTAGCCTCCCCCCTCCAACTTCCTCCACCCAGACCCAATCTCCTGTACCCCAGCCCATCCCAAGCACACCTACAGACCAGCATGCACACAAGTCAGGAGACACAAGTAGCTCAAGCAAACATAGGCACCACACACACCACAGGCACTCACGCAAGCCTCACCCACATACAGGCACAGCAACATCCACTGTCTCCACTGTGTCCCCCTCCTCCTCTTCTCCCTTCTCCCTCCCAGTCTCGTCTACACACACACCTGCATGCACCACATCTACAGGCACTAGGACTCGCACCAGGACACCCAGCACCACAAGCCGCTCACCTGCATCACCATCTCCACTGCCATTTACACATCCCCTGTGTCCTCTCCCAATGTGTCTGTGACGCACCCTCCCAAAGTACACAAACGCCGGCAATCACTCACCCAACATCCATCCACCTCACAACAGCCTCCAGTACCTGCACCTGCACCCAAAACACCTAAAGTGACACCTCCTACAACCACCTCCTCTTCCTCCACTCCCAGAGCCCCTCCAGCTACCCATCCCAGTGTCTGTCAGAAACTGCCCCTATGTCAAATTGACCTTTTTGCCCCCACACCCTCTCCAATTCATCAGTCCCGTCGTAGCGCCTCAGCCAAAAAGCCTCCAGTACCAGTGGTGCGTGTTCCAGGTTTTTGGAGTGCACCGGCCACCAGGGCAGGCAGTAGGACCCGGAGCCAAGGCACTGGCAGCCCACCCCCTGCAAAGGCTCTGAAGTTGGAGAGTGGACGACGGGACTGTCTTAAGACTCCTGGTGGGACAACAAGTGACATGGGATCGAAGGCGATTGGTGAGTCAGCTGTAACTCCAAAAAAGGGGGGGAAGGTCCAGAGGAAGTCTGCCCAGCCTGTTGTGAGTGTCACGGCGGAGAAGTGCGCCATCATTTCCGGCGGTCCAGACACAACCGCCAGCACCGTCGTCACTGGTCCAGAGACCACCGCCAGAGTCACAGCCCAGGAGGGCCCAAGTATCGTCACTGGTCCAGAGACCACCGCCAGAGTCACAGCCCAGGAGGGCCCAAGTATCGTCACTGGTCCAGAGACCACTGCCAGAGTCACAGCCCAGGAGGGCCCAAGTATCGTCACTAGTCCAGAAACCACCGCCAGAGTCACAGCCCAGGAGGGCCCAAGATAGTCACTGGTCCAGAGACCACCGCCAGAGTCACAGCCCAGGAGGGCCCAAGTATCGTCACTGGTCCAGAGACCACCGCCGGAGTCACAGCCCAGGAGGGCCCAAGTATCGTCACTGGTCCAGAGACCACCGCCGGAGTCACAGCCCAGGAGGGCCCAAGTATCGTCACTGGTCCAGAGACCACCGCCGGAGTCACAGCCCATGAGGGCACAAGTATCGTCACTGGTCCAGAGACCACCGCCAGAGTCCCAGCCCAGGAGGGCCCAAGTATCGTCACTGGTCCAGAGACCACCGCCGGAGTCACAGCCCATGAGGGGCCAGGATGCCACAGCCCCGCTGGGCAATGATGGAACATCATGCCACACACCAATGCCCATTGTAGAGATCGTCATGCCACACACCAATGCCCAGTGTAGAGATCGTCATGCCACACACCAATGCCCATTGTAGAGATCGTCATGCCACACACCAATGCCCAGTGTAGAGATCGTCATGCCACACACCAATGCCCAGTGTAGAGATCGTCATGCCACACACCAATGCCCAGTGTAGAGATCGTCATGCCACACACCAATGTCTGTATCAGAACCACCATGGCAAAGCACCGCTGAACAGTCCATAGACCGCCATGGCAAAGCACCGCTGAACAGTCCAGAACCGCGATGTCAAAGCACCGCTGAACAGTCCAGAACCGCCATGTCAAAGCACCGCTGAACAGGGCAAAGACCGCCATGGCAAAGCACCGCTGAACAGTCCAGAACCGCCATGTCAAAGCACCGCTGAACAGTCCAGAACCGCCATGTCAAAGCACCGCTGAACAGGGAAAAGATCGCCATGGCAAAGCACCGCTGAACAGGGCAAAGACCGCCATGGCAAAGCACCGCTGAACAGGGCAAAGACCGCCATGGCAAAGCACCAATGAACAGTCCAGAACCGCCATGTCAAAGCACCGCTGAACAGTCCAGAACCGCCATGTCAAAGTTCCGCTGAACAGGGCAAAGACCGCCATGGCAAAGCACCGCTGAACAGGGCATGCACCGTGTAGGAATGAATGGACCGCCACATCAGGCATCCTTATCCCATGTGCAGCTGGGACAGTGACAGGACAGGTACTTTCACGGGGAGACTCATCCAGTCTGGGCACCAGACCCCCTCCAGAACCAGTGGAGACCTGCGTCTACTTGAGAGACTGTGGCTTTGCACTCCCCAGGATGGCACAGTGGGCAACCCACCCACTGTAGAGACTTGAGAGACTGTGGCTTTGCACTCCCCAGGATGGCACAGTGGGCAAGCCACCCACTGTAGAGACTTGAGACACTGTGGCTTTGCACTCCCCAGGATGGCACAGTGGGCAAGCCACCCACTGTAGGGACTTGAGAGACTGTGGCTTTGCACTCCCCAGGATGGCACAGTGGGCAAACCACCCACTGTAGTGACTTGAGAGACTGTGGCTTTGCACGCCCCAGGATACATCAATGGGCATGGAGCCCCGTCGTGGATCTGTCTTCGCATTCATCTGGCTGAGGTGCCCCCCCCCCTTACCTTCCCCCTGAGGTGCCTGTAGTGTTTCTATCTGATGCCCCGGCAGTGTTCTCTCCGATTTTGGTCAGGTATCTATTGTGGGCCTCGCCCATGCATTTTTGGACTGTTGGTGCATGGACATTGTTGTGTACATATCTGCACTACTTCTCGGATTGTATGTGTAAATAAGAGTGATTTTGAGATATATATCTGTGTATTTTTGTATGCCATGTATATTGGCACATTACAATGTTTGCCTGAATTTCGCATTGTCTTTGCATTCTTCTGGGGGGATTGTGCATTGGTGTGTATGTTGTATAATGCGAGGGTGGGGGTGGGGGTGTTTGGTGGGTGTCCCCCTAACTTTTGCCTCCCCCTCCCCGTGTCGTAGGTGCAGTACTCACCGGTATCTTCTGCGCCTACGTAGCTGTTGGTCGTAAAGGAGCAGAAAAACAAGGGCAGGTAGGATTTGTAATTCCGGCTCCATGGTGTCTTCCTTCCTCGTGGGATGTGCTAAGGTGAGTGTTTTCCCATTGCAGAAACTGTTTCCGCCGTGTTTTTATCCACGGTGAATCCGCCCCGGAAAAGGTGGCGGATTGGCGGGTTGTAATAGTGTGGGCGGTACATTGTCTCCAGCCTGTCTGTTGGCAGTAACCGCCGCGCTGCTTGTCTGTACCGCCGTGGCGGCGGTGTGTTAAAGTGGCTGTCTTTGTTGGCGGTTTCCGCCAGGGTCATAATTCCCTTTTTTTGTCCGCCGGCCTGTTTGCGGTATTACCGCACCTTTAACACCGTCCGCCAGGGTTGTAATGACCATCTATGTCTTTTGTGTTGGTTGGTTTTCTACTGTAGGGGTTTGGTGTTGTATGTTATTTATTATTGTCACCAATTTTTGAAATAAATATTTTCATTATATAAAATTATGAGAACCTACATTGTTTGAGGATAATAATGTATATGGATTGTGGACAGTCTATCACAATTTACTAATTATATAGTCATATTTGACTTTTTGACTTTTTGATTATCAATACTTTAGAAAATATTAGAAAAAAAGAAAGAAAGGAAATAAATTGTTGTGCTCCGCTAGTACATTTTGTTTGGTTCTATTGTTATGGTCTTTTCTTTGAAAAAACGGAAAGCACATCAGGGCAACGATGTGCATTAGTGTATGAGCACTACCTAACAGCATTTATACTTGGGTAAATTAGGAAATGTGCATTGATACTGTTGCTTAGTGTTGCCAAATTAGTTTTTTTCCTTGGATGCCTATGTTGTGCAGCCTTGTGATAAATGTGTGGTGGGAGACTATACTGAAGGCTCCTGAGAGGTCTAGGAGGATCAGAGCTACAGTTCCTCCTCGGTTGAGTAGGGCTCAGATGTCAGTGGTAGATGTGATGCGGGCTGTCTCTGTGCTGTGGTTGTTACAGACACAGACTGGGAGGAGATGAGTAGGAGGTTCTGTTTCAAATGTGAGGAGAGTTGTTGGTTGTGTGCGTGTTTTCTAATATCTTGGCCGAGAAGGGAGGCAGAGAAATCTGGCGGTAGTTATGGAGTTTGGTGTGGTCTGCCGATGGTTTTTTTAATAGGACATTGACTTCTGCATGTTTCTAGTCCTCAGGGAAGGTGGCTGTGGCAATTGAGGTGTTGAATAAGGGGGTGAGTATGTGGTGAGGGCATGGGTTGGTTGGGGCCTCTGAGTAGACTGCGTTCATGATGGAGGCGGTGTCCTGTGGGGCAAGCTGGCTCCATTCAGTTAGCCAGATGTCTGTGGCAGAGCGGGGTTGTTGTGTTGCTTAAAAAAGTCACTGGCCTTGGACATGGGTTTGAATTTTCTGTAGATGTTGGCGATCTTGCTGTGGCAGAAATTTGCAAGGCTGTCACAGCATTCCTGCGAGGGAGTGATGTTGTTTGTTGTGGCTGAGGGGTTGGAGAATTCTTTGATGATGTTGAAGGGATCTTTGCAGCTATTGGAGCTTGATTCGGTGTGTGAGGCTAATGTCTTTTTCTTTGATACTCTCAACTGTCCATGCTAGAGGTTGAGGGCTGTCTTAAAGGCGGTCTTCTCTGTCATGTCTTAGATGGTGGGCTATGTCCTTTCCAGTTGTTTCCAGTGTCGTATAGTGGTTCTGAGGTCTTCATTGTACCAATTAGCCTGCTTGGTGGACCTTCTGTGGGTGTTGTTGTCGATAAGAGTGGCACTGTCAGTGAGTTGGTGATCCAATTGTTGAAGTTTCTGACTTTTTGGTCTAGGTTGTTGGAGGAGCTGGAGTGGGTGGTTTTGAGAGCGTTGATTCATGTGTCCTTTGAGACTTTGCCCCCAGCTGCTGTGTGAGGCATTGGGCAGACTGGGGGCAGAGGTCGGGGAGCTGGTGATGTTGAAGTGAACGATGGAGTGGTCAATCCAGGTGAGTTCTGTGATGTGGTGTACCTGATGCGGTCGGTGGAGGTGAAGATGCTGGTCTAGTGTATGGCCTGCGGTGTGCGTGTTGTCATGGACAAGTTGGGTGAGTCTGATGTTGTTCATGCTGTTGAGGAGGTTGGTAGTATTGATGTCAAAGTGGTCATGGAGATGGAAGTTGAGATCGTCTAGGAAAGTGTAGTTGTAGGAGTCTATGGTGAGGGGGACAATGAAGTTGGCAATGAAGTTACAGAAGGCTGGACGTGGCCCTGGAGGATGGAAACATGAATCTAAATGACAAAATAATGCAGTCTATCCCAAAATATGCCACATTGTACCTCCTCATTTGCCTTTTGTTGCTGCATAATTTAGTCAATCTTGTCTCACAATTTGGCACTCCTCTGCCGCATAATTCTAGTGGCCCTTCGGATAATACATCAACAGTCCAGTAGTGTCAACCTTCTCCCAGAAATCCTTTCCACACATCAGGATGGTACCACCAATGTACAGTGACATTAATCACAGCTGAAATGAGGCCATAAGGGTGCTTTAGGTACCATTACATTTGGAGCTCTAGTCCAGGAACTAGCCTGTATACACATTCCCATCATTCGCCCATCCTTCTCCCATTCCGCATGTTTGACCCAAGCTTTAACCGGTTTTGATGCCGTTGATATAATGAGCTAACAGATATTCTCTCAATGGGCTACAGATGTTCCTGGGCCACAGAGCCTGGGGAATGGTGGAATTGTAGAGTTCTAGTTGGTTTGTTGCAGTATTTCGTATCTTACAACCATGTCTGCACTATGAGTATGCGATTCCCCACTCCACACATGGCACACACCTCTCCACATCCTTTACTCCTCATGTATACCCTCTTACTTCTCAACCCTCTCATTAGTCCTTATCCATTACTCATCACACCTCACTCCTGACTTTCTTTTCATCCCTCAGCCCTTCCCATCTTCTTCACTCCTCATTCTTTATTTCTCTTCTATCATGCTGTTCTGCTTTCCTGCTCTTATCTCATAACCGAGCTTACAGAACCTCTCTGGAATGCACTTCGGAGTTTAAAGCAGACATTTATTGTTATTATTATTTCACCACGAGGTTCCTGAGAGACGTAATTAGTAGGTTGGAAGCACACGTTCAAAAGTAGTTGCAGCAATGAAAGCAAAATATATCAAAGTACTTCTCAGTTGCAATGTACACAGCAAATACATGTGATTATATTGTAGCATAACTTCAAAGCAAAGCATAAAAGTCAAAATTCATCACTGTAGGGCAAGGCTGTAGGGCCTATATTCAGCTTCATCTTTCTGGGGCTTCAAGTTGATGACTCCATTCAACTGCAAGACAGAGATTTTCTACCCAAACGGGAGACAGGCAACTGTCTAGTTCCTGTCTGAAGTCAAAGCAGATTCAATCCAACCAACTCTGCTGTTGCCCAGGGCCATCGTTCCAAAAACGTGCCCCCTCCTCTCAGACTAGGGAAAACTACGCAAGCCTTTGGAGACTGTCCAGATCTCCTAGACCCCTCCTCCTCTTAAGGCTGAGCAGCTATAGTCTAGTGTGAAAAACACAGCTTGGTCTATCATGTGGAAAAACACAGCTTGGAAAAACACAGCTCATCTGCAATGTCTCAACTGCAATGTCTAACCCCACCTTAAAGCCAATAGGCAGCTAACCTAAATGACAAATGTAATGTCTAATGCCATGTCAAAGCCAATAGGCAGCTAACCTGAATACCAAATGTAATGTCTAATGCCATGTCAAAGCCAATAGGCAGCTAAACTGAATACAGAATGTAATGGCTAACTCCATGTTAAAGCCAATAGGCAGCTAAACTGAACACAACATGTAATGTGCTACTGGTGAACATTGAGCAGCTAATATGCGCAGTGGTAAAACACAAAGTCATTGGTCAAACACAATTAATAGCATCACACATGCTTAGGGCCCGGTTTTGGTGGAGAGGGAATGGTGGCACTTATCAATGCTTGAAATGTCCGTCAGACCAAAGGACATTTCAAAATTTGATGGTGGGCACCTCTATCAGGGCAAAGTGGTAATTTACTCCGTCATCTTGGCAGAGGATGGGCCAACCAACAAAATATAAAGCAGGCCCCTAACTGCCCTACTTCCTCATCTACCCTCACCATCCATCAACCATCCTCTATTCCCCATACATAAATAATCTCTAACTTCATTTTTTTAATAATCACTTTTCATCCCTCACTCTGTATCACTCAATCTACTTTTTATGTTTCATCCATGACCTCTCAATTGTCCCTCCACATCCTTATTCATTCCTTATTCCAACCCTTTATCTCCCAGTGTTTTCTACTCCCTCTACATCACTTGTCACACTTCACTCCTCACATCTCCCTATTATTCTTTCATCATCCCTCAGTGTTTATACCTCCCCCTCTGAGAAATAAGTGATATTCTTTTTTAATCAACCATCTTTCCTCATTATCACCCCTCACTCCTCAATGCTCAGCCCTGATGTCTAACTCTTCATCCTTCATTTCTCATTTGTCATCTATCATCCCTCAATTTTAATCACTTCTTCCTTCTGTCTCACTCCTCAGACCTCACTCCTCATACTTTTTCATATCCTTCACTAGCCTTCTCTCCTCTCTAACTCCTGATCCTCACCACTCAAACCTCAGTTCTTACTCCTCTCGCCTAATCCTTTATTATCTCAACCTCTTCCCTCACTTTTCTTCCCTCATTCCACACTCTTCCCCTCTGATTTCTTACTGGACATCCCTCGTCTATCACTGTTCACCCCCTCACTTCAGCAGTGACAATGGTGTTTATTAAAATTTCCACCATCCTGACCATTTTAGGATATCCTCCTCCCTCCCTTCTCATGAGAAAGATATCAAGCTTCACCTTATATTTCTCACTCATCATCCCTCACTGTGCCCTCATTCTACCTCCCTCACTATAGCCTTATCAATCAACCTTCGGTCCTCACACTTCATCTCTCATTGCTTATTTCTCATCTCTCACTCCTCATCTATCATTCCCCATTCTTCATCCTTCAAATGTGCAGTAATCCCTCATTCATCAAACCTCCCTCCTTAACTCTCATTCTCCACCCCTGAATTCTTATTCATCAATCCTAATTCCTCACCCCTAATCATTTATCTCACCCTCTTCTACTTTCACCCATCATTTATTACTCTTTATCTCCAATTCTTCATCTCTCACTCCATATTCTTTTCATTGTCACCTCTTTATTGCTTATCCCTTATGTCAGATTTCTCATCCCTCAATGTTCATCTCCCATTCCTCAATTCTCATTCTTTCCTAATTATTCTTCATTCCTTGCTTCCTGTCCATAACCCTTCATTTCTCTTTTTTTCACTTCTCATTCTTCATCCTGCGTCCTTCACTTCTCATCTTTCCTTCCTCAATCCTTATTGCTCATGCCTCAGTTCCTACTTCTCGTGCCATATTCCTTGTCCCTCCACTTCACACTTTTCACTGCTCGGGCCTCAACCCTGGGTCATCCACTCTCACCTCTCAACCCTCACACCTCATTCTTTACCTCTCTTTGCTCACTGCTTGTCCTATATTTCTCTTTTCTTACTTTTCATCCTTCACTACTCACTCATTACTCCTTGCCCCTCAATCACCTTTCATAGCTCTGTCTTAATCTCTCACTCACAGTTTCTCATTATTTAACTTTCATCACTTATTCCTCATTCCTCTTCCCTCACCCTTCATCTTTGGTTTTGTGTTATACTCGTCATTCTTCATTTCTCAACCTTCACTCCTAATCACCCATCCCTCACTACCCATCTTTCACTACTCATCTATTGCTCCTGATAGCTCAAGCAGCACTTCTCATCTTTCACTACTTATGTAAAAGGTTTTTGTTATTTTTTAGCTTGGCATGGATGGTACTAGCTAATCCTATGCCTAAAAACTTTGCTGTAAAAATGGCAGAAGACTTTGTCACTTTCTAGCATCGTGTGGATGGAACTGTAAAAATGGCAAAAGACTTGTCACTTTCTAGATTGGTGTGAATGGAACTGTACAAACCTATGCTTAAAAACTTTTTTAGAAAAACTGACATTTGAGGTGAGCAGATTCAGAGTGTTGGTGGTGTTGAAGTGTGCTCCATAGAAAGGAGCTGTTCTCCCACTAAGCTTAGGAACTACCCAGAGTTTTCGGCTTCTTTTTTGCATAATTTATTCCCCACTCTAATCCAGAAACAATAAAGATATATACATATGTGTGTGTGTGCGCACACGCATATATATATGCAAAGCCTGAGCTCCAGCTGAGGCAGGTGCATTCTGTGTTGTGCCCAAGGTTAAGTTAAGAGCTGCATTATACACAAAGGGCAACTCATAAACAGCTTCCCATAGCAAACGCACCCTCAAAACGCATGTCTGGTAATGAGCCCTTAGAGAGAACATCAACAGATCAGTGTCCAATGAAAGTAAGTGTTGTATAGAAAGACAAACTTTTAGTGAACATTCAAAAAGGCACTAAAGGCATCAAAACAAGGGCTGCTTACATTCCAAAAAAGGTCTGAATAACAGGGATCCGTCACACTCCAGTTCTTCCAGGAGTGGTGCTCCAAAATACTGCATCATGCGTTCATAACACAGTTGCGCTGGTGGAAGCGCTTTCAGTCCTCTTTGTTGTGAAGGGACAGTCATTGTGAACAGAGAATAGCAACAGCAAGATGCTACCTTTTATAGCCAAAGTAATTGGAAATCCCCTGAAAATACTCAAAAATTATGAGTGTCTGGCTGAAGGTATTATGCCAAATATAGAGGAAAAGGTGTGAATGAAACCAGAACCAACAGCCTTAAAGAAATTTGCAATCCCAGTAGTAATGGATGCGTTAAATATTCACCCCATGAGTTCACCAAAGTGTCTCTGAAAGTTTGTACTGAAAAGGGACTGTATTTCTGCAGATGACCTCGCAACTTGAAGTGTATAGGTTTCACGCGCAGATGTAAGCACCACATGTTTTTGAAACACTAAATCCTTCAGTCTGCTTAACTTGTCAAAATTCACATTTGAAGTAGCAATATGAGGCCAAATATCTGCTACTTTCACCTGTTGTGTAGGAGGAAAAAGGAGATTCCCACAACAGGTGACAATTTGGGGGACCAAAACAACATAAGCTATTCCAGCTCGCATTCCACAACAGCTCTTACTGTTAAGGGGCACATAGCTTCCATTCGAGAGCACCTGGAAAGCAGGGCTAATCAAGGGGACTGGAACTCCCTTTGGATAGCAAGCTAAGTTCAATGTCGAAGCATTGCATGCCCCATGCAAGGACAGCTGCTTACAAACTATTGAGTGGCTCACAGAAGTCTTACATTCACTGCCGCTAAGAAAGACATGGCACTGAACCATTTGTATGAAAAGGGAAGCTCCCACAACTTATGTATGTAAATATCTCCCAGCCTTTCATATCTGCCTACTGGTATGTGTTTCAAGCAGCATATGAACTGAAGTGTTGAAATAGGCAGATTAATAACTCCATGTATTAACCATTCAGCAGATGGTATTGCAGCCACAGTAAAAGGCAACTTTTCTAATTTTTTTATGTTTAGCATGACATAATTCACTTCCTTCTTAGCCATTATTTGTTGTTGTCGCGTTAAATTAAACGTTGAGAATATGTCCCTTACACTTACGTGTTGCCAGGGAACGCGACCTGCTTTCAATGTTTGTAGCACCCAACCTAACTGCATAATGGACCTTAGCTGGCTCTGTCCATGTTGTAAGGATGACATGTTGATTTGTGCTATGTCTATTGAAGAAGAAACAATGTTATTTGAAGTGTATATACAGTTGGACATGGTGTTAATCCCATTAACTACAATGGCTAATGCTTTCTGTAAGTTTTTCAGATCTATTTGCCTTAACCGGGGAGCAGCTTCTTGTTGGGAAAGTTTCCAAATTTCATTATATACTGCATAAAAGAAACACTTTCTAAGTTGTCTTCTGGGGCCTAACAGGAAATTCTGCAAATCTGTATTGTTAGACAGGAGACTGAGGTAGTCTTTAGCAGCACCTAGTGGGGGGCCTTTTAATCATTGCTGGCATAATTTCCCTGCACTGTATGTTGTTACTATGACCAAATGCTGTGGGGACACATACCGAAGGCCTGGCCTATTCGTTCTAAAACCCAGTGGAGTTTACAAAACATGCATGACAACCATTTGTGTCTACTGGGCACAATAACCACCCACCAGGACGTGAAAGTGATGTGTTATATGTTCCATTTTGGACCCACTCATTGAGCTGATCTTCAGTTGCATTAATGTATTTTTGCAATTTGTAAAATTTAGCAGGGGCAGGGATACTGGCCGCATTCAAGTCCTTAATTTTTGCCAAGCCTAAACAACTTGTCTGTTGTACTGTTTCATTTAAAAATATCATTTGAACAGGTATCAGGCATGCTCTGAATAAAGTGTCCTTTCCCCTTATTTGCCAATTCTTAGTTCCTACACACTTTTTAAGTCAATCCACTTCAGCCAATATTCATAGCCTTCTATAGCCAACCGGTGATCAAAGGAATCAGAATAAATCAATTTTGCATCAGTTAACAAAATATGTTGACTTTCCATCACTGGCAATTTAAAATAATATGACTCAGCATTTTTCACAATGTGCCCAGAATAATATACAAACTTTTCAGAATTTGTTTTGGAACTCCCTACTGGTGGAGTTGGACAGCGTTCCCATTGTGTAGAATTAAAAATACTCTTTGGGGTACTTGCTCTGTGAATGAAATGATGCCCATAATAATCATAACAAAACATATCTCCATAGTTTTCTATTGATTAATAAACATCTTTACTTTCAAATGCAGTACAAAATTCTAAAATAGACATAATAGAATCAACAGTTTTTAGATCCCAGTCATCAGAAATACTTCTGGGTGTTATCACATGGAAAGTTTAAAAACATATGCAATTTGGATGACCTCCGTCAGGCCATATATATCAAATGGTCCTTTATCACAAACAATCCCATCAGGAATTGGTATAGCTGAAATATTCACTAGGGACTAGTCTCTGCGGACCTTATGGGAGGAAAAGTGTGGTTTTAGGACCTCATCCACTAGTTCAACTGTAGAGCATTTAGGAAGGTAATGACCATGTATTAGTAAGAAGAAGACGATAACAAACCCAATCCAGAGGAAGAAGGCAAGTACTGTTAATAAGAGCCACAGATAGCTTAATGGAAGAATAAAATAGTTAATTTTGAGCCAAATTATAAGCTTCTGTGCTCTTGACAGTTCTGTTGCAGAAGAGGCAGTTGAGTCGATGAAAGTGTCAATAATGTTGGCAAAATATCCAGAAGCAGTTTTTGCAAAAACTGGAGCCGTATTTGGAAGGAGAGAGCTGTCAGAAGTCTCCCTCGGTGGTTCATAGTAGACTATATCATCCGTTTGTGCTGAATTTGTGTAGAACCGCTCAACGTTGTTGACATTACTTGTTGCAGGAGACGTTAATGTGAAAAATGAAAGATAATTTCCACCCTCCTCAAGCTCGGAGAGGTGTCAGCGTTGCTGCTCAAAACCTGTAGAGGAACATCTTAGGGGGTTATTCTAACTTTGGAGGAGTGTTAATCCGTCCCAAAAATGACGGTAAAGTGACGGATATACCACCAGCCGTATTACGAGTTCCATAGGATATAATGGACTCGTAATACGGCTGGTGGTAAATCCGTCACTTTTCCGTCACTTTTGGGACGGATTAACACCTCCTCCAAAGTTAGAATAACCCCCTTAGTCTGTAGTGAGAGGGATTGGGGTACTACCCAGGAGTCCTCTAGGTCTGCGGTGCGGGATCGACAATATGATGCAGCTTGACATTGTCAATGGAGACAAACTGATTTTCTTTAAAACCAGGCAGCAGTGGTAGAATGACATTCTGGTACTGTGTATTCCCAGGACTGGAACCGGTGCATTATAGGAAGGACCAAACTCCTTTGTGGGGGTGTGGAAAGAGACGCAGTGGTTTAGGTAGGCCGGTCTGACATTGTGTATGGCTTTGTACGTGTGGGTGAGTAGCTTGAAGTGGATTCATTTTTCTATCAGGAGCCAGTGGAGGGTCCACAAGTGCTGGGAGATACGTTCTTGGAGTCGGAGGTTAAGGACAAGTCTGGTGGCAGAGTTCTGGAGGAGTTGCAGCTTTTTGATGTTTCTTGTTGTGGTGCCAGTGTAGAGAGCATTGCTGTAGCCAAGCTTGCATGTGACTAAGGCATGGGTGACTGTCCTGTGGCAGTCTGCTGGGATCCATTTGAAAATTTTCCGGAGTTTGCGGAGGGTGTGCCAGCAAGAGGAGGTAACTGAGTTTACCTGTTGGGTCATAGATAGGGAGGAGTCGAAGATGATGCCTAGGTAGGCTCTCATTATCCTAATCGGGCTGCTGGATTCGGGTGGCAGAATTACTGGAATTGTGGAGAACTAAGTCCAGTCCCACACCATGTGGCAACTGTCGGCCTAATCTGGTTTGCTGGCTAACTAGCAACGCCTCATCTCAGCCCAAGAGCAGGGATGACTGCGGCAACCGGGCGCATGACAGAAATGACTCCTCAGGGAAATCATGGTCGATCAGATCTCATCCTTTTCTCTCAGTTACATTGGTCTCACATATGCAAAGACAAACAGAGACAGATAATGGTTCAATAAGGTTTATTGAATTAGCTGCATCTTAGATAAAATGGCATGAATTGTCAATAACTAGGATGATAAAATATGCTAGCAGCAAAATGGTGACAAGAAGAGTAAAACACAATAAAAGTCCCACCATACTATCAACAGGAGTAATATATGTGGTTCTTACCTAAGCTATGTTAGAGCACAGAATGATAAGCCCTAATCCACCCTTCAGGTTTCCCCCCTGAGAAGACATCATTCCTCATACCTGAGCAAGGAATCCTCTAGTCTAGAAAGACACCATTACCCTGTAGGCCAGGGATCCGGTAGTCTAAGCAAGCAGCTGTAGCGAAGGCAATCAGCATGCGGTTGTGGTCAACTGGCTGGAATCTCCCTCTAATGTGTATGGGACAGAGAAGTGTTTTTATAATAAAACAGCTGATGTTCTGAGAAAATTTCCCCACGTAAGGATGTGTATGTTTCTGTGAAAGTTATAGACACAGCATACCACTTTGCCGGCATCTCTATCTGGCTGCAGCACTGAGGTAAGCACAAAGTGAAAAGAATGTCTTTCTAGAACCGCAATTCTTTCCTAGGCGAAAGAACAACTAGATAAATAAAATAAAACAGCACAGCAAATGTGGCCTGTGCTAAAATAATCAAATGAACTGAATAAAATGCAAGTGGGCTAAAGTGCACAAACAGCAGGCCTAGATGCTAAAATAACGTGTCTGAAACATGGCTAAAAAAGCTGTACAACAAATCCTTACCTCCCTTTAGCTCTACCCACTTCCCAAACCCTAAAATCATCCTTACCTTCTTTTATCTGTACTCACCCCTAAACTAAAAAAATTATCCTTACCTCCCTTTAGCTCTACCCACCTTCAAATTCTAAAATCATCCTTACCTCCCTTTACCTCTATACGCACATAAATAATTGTGGGCCACATGTACAAACGTCTGGTTTTGCACCTCACAAATTCCAAGATTTAGCGACTTAGACACTGTTTGCAATTCGCAAATGGACCTGCCTCATCAATATTCATGAGACAGGTCACAATTTGGGACCTACTGTCTACAATCACAGGGATGGTGGCATGTTGCGGTCAGCAGATCACTATGTCTGTGATTGCTTTTAAATAAAGCAATCTTTTTTTTTTGTAATGCAGCCCATTACCAGTCGCAAATGGCCCAATGGTCTGGTAAACGAGATTCATACAGCTGGCCCTATATTATTTACAAAAATATTTACCTGCATGATAAAGTACTGTGTGACAGATGTAGAAATACTTACCTGCATTGTAAATGGATGCATGTAATAAATGCATGGTAAAGGCTGGTTCCTTGTTGTATATACTGTTAAGTATGTGGTATATTAATTTTAGTTAATTAATTTTAGTTCATATCATATTTTCAGCATATGTAATTTTAATTTTGAATATAATTCTAAAGCAATGCAACATAACTTCAATGAAAACAATATTCATTTAAACAGGGGTCATATTCATTTAAACATGGCTTGTGTTCATTTCGATATGTGTTTTATTAATTTCAAAGCATGCTACGTTTATCTCACATAGTTTCATATTCATTTCAAAAAGTGTCATATTCATGTTAATGATTGTCATATTAATTTTGATGTGGGCCATATTAATTTCACCAGGTGTCATATTCATTTCAAAGTGGTTCATATTCATCTTAACATGACATATTCCTGTCAATGAAAGTCATATTAATTTTAATGGAAGTCGTATTCACCTTAATACCTGTCATAATATTTTAACATGAGTAATTACCAATTAAACCTATGTCATATTCATTTCAATATATGCAATATTCATTTAGATGTGCATCACATTAATCATAACATATTTATTTTGATAAGTTTCATTTTAATTTCAGCATTGGTCATATTCATTTTAAGGCATGTTAAATTAATTTCAATGGGGGTCATATTCATTTCAATGCATCTCATGTATTAAACTTAGCATGTATCATATAATTTCAACGGATGTCTCATTCATATTAATTTTAACATGAATCATATCCATCGTAACACCTATCATAATCATGTCAATGTGTAACATATTACTTTCAATGCAAGCTATATTTATTTCGATAATTGTTATGTTCATTTAAATGTTACTTGTATTCATTTTAAAACATGTCAAATTCATTTAAATGAAACTCATTTATTTCAACTCATCTCATATTCATTTTAACATGAGTTTTATTCCTTTAAATCAGTGTTATATGTATTTCAATGGATGTCATAATCATATTAACACTTGTTACATTAAGTTTAAGATGCAGCCTATCCATTTTAACATATATCGTATTAATTTGAATATGTATCATATTAATTTCAATGCATGCCATATTCATTTTGACAAATGTCATGAGAATATCAGCTTTGGTCATACTTATTTGAAGGCAGGTCAAATTCAGTTCAATGGGGGTTATGTTAGTTTCAGCACAAGCCATATTAATTTTAAATGATCTCTTATTCAATTCTGTATATTTTATATTCATTGCAATACGGTTAATACTCATTTCAACACAATTCATATTCATTGCAACTTGTGTTATGTTTATTTCAGTGTACGTTATATTATTTTCAATGTGCATTATTCTTTCCAGAATATAATGTGTTCATTTCAGTACCTCATATTCATTTCAACGTATGTCATAATAATCTTGAAATATGTCAGTCATTTCAAGAAATGTCCCATTCTTTTTGATGAATATTCCATTCATTTCAGTGATTGCTATATTGTTTACAGTGAGGGCCATATTGATTTCAGTATGATTTATATATATTTCAGCATGTCTGTTATTCAATGCAGAGAATGTGTTATTCATATTATTGACTAAGTAGCATATTCACTCTGCCAGGTTTCATATTTGTTTTGGTTGAAGTCAGTTTCACTCTGGCATGTATAACATTTATTTTCACATATAAGGGGAGCTGTAATTTTGACATTAATGGCTTCCTGGGCCGTGCTGGTGCGGCTTTACCGTGAATAGTTTTCTGAGATTGCCTGTGTGTTGTGAATGGACAGTTTTTCAACAACACTAAGTTGTAAATGGGTATTCATTTTTGCACGTGAACAACACAAGTTACATTAGCCTATTTCACCATGTCATTCTCTCCATTTGCCAGTATTCTCACCACCAGAGCTTTAGGAGCCACCACAGGGTTGGAGTTCTTGATGGGTCTCTTCTGTCTGCAACTTGGCAGATAAAGACTCATAAATAAAACGGAACGGTCGGTTGGTGGGTGAGTGAGTGAAAGGAAGGGCACATAGGTGTGTGAATGAACGGGTAGATTGGTAGATGGATAAATTGATGAGTGAAAGAATGGATAGTGAGGGAAAGAGAAGGAGGATTGATGGATGGAAAGGTGGATGGCTGGATGAGTGGAAGGATAAAAGGATGAGTTAAAGGATGGATGGATTGATGAGTGAAAGGATGGATGCTTGGGCGCTGTGAACCTCATTTTTAGTAGCTACAGCAAGTGTGGAATTCCTGATGGGCCTCTTCGGTCTGCAATTTGGCAGACAAAGGTGAGTGAAAAGATGATTGAATGGATGTGTGAGTGAAAGGGTAGATGGGTGAGTGAAAGGATGGTTGAGTAGATGGATGGACGAATGAGTAAAAGGATGGATGAGTGAAAGCATAGATGGATGAGAGAACAGGAGGGTGAATGGATGGATGAAAGGGTGGATGGATGGATGAGACAATGGATGGATGAGTAAAAGGGAGGGTGGATGGATGAATGGATGAGTGAAAAGGTGGATGGATAAATGAGGATAGGATAGATGGATGGATGAATGAGTGAAAGGATAGATGGATGAATGAAAGGGAAGACAGACAGATGGATCTAGTGAAAGGGTGCCTGGATGGATGAAGTGAACGGGTGGATAGAGAAGCGAAAACATGGATGGAAGAATGAAAGGATGGATCAATGAGAGAAAGGATGGATGAATGAAAGGAAGGGTAGATGGATGGATGAAACAGTTTATGGATGGATGATGAGAGAAAGAATTGATGGATGAATAAGTGAAAGTATGGATGGCTGAAAGAAAGAGTAGGTGGATGTATAGATGGATGGGTGAAGTGAAAGGGAGGATTGATGGATGGATGGAAGAAAGGGTGAATGGGTGGATGAGTGAAAGGAAGGGTGGATGGATGAAATGGTGGCTGGATAGATGAGTTAAATAATGGATGAGTGAGAGGGAGGAAGGGTGAAGGAATGGATGGATGAGTGAAAGGGTCGATAAATGAGTAAGTGAAAGGATAGATGGATGGATGAGTGAAAGGGTAAATGGATGGATGGATGAGTGGATGGATGGGTGGGAGGATGAATGGATGAGTGAAAGGATGGTTGGCTGTGTGAAAGGGTGGATGGATAAATGAGTGAAAGGGAGAATGGATGGAGTGAGTGAAATGGTGAATGGATGGATGGAGGGAAAGGGTGGATGGATACGTGAGCTAAAGGCTGGATGGATGAATGACAGAAAAGGTGGATGGATAAGTGAAAGGGTGGTTGGAGAGATGGATGAATGAATGGATGAATGGATGGGTGGTAGACAGATAGTTTTGGAGATGGATGGATATGTTAGGATATGGTTGGGTGAATGAATGGATGACAGGATATAGAGGTGAAATGGTGGATATCAGCAGGTGGATGGGAGGATGAAAGGATGAATGAATAGATGCTTGGATGGAAGAGACAAGTGAACTCTTCTGGGGAGGGTTGTGATGACTTGCTTCATTTGCTTGGTGCCATAAGAGCTTTGGTTCGAAGTGGGGGGTATTTTAATTTTCTGGCTAATCCTTTGCTCACCTCATTATGGATTTGAATCCTGGAACGACCCCCCAAGGTTCCATTACATGCAATACCATCACCCTTCACCACCCATCCCTTCAAGCCCAAAGCAGAGCCCCCTCTTCATACATGACCAACTGTAACTTTGTAACATGAAATAAAAATCCTAATAAGCACGGAAAGAAAAATAAAAACAAAATAATATATATAACATAAGATAACAAAGCTAACAGCACATTACCTTGAGAAGGGCCATTCTGAAAATGGTTATATTGGACCATTCAACACAAGCACAAATACGAACAAGACACTTTTAGAACGAGAGCAACATTGGGTATACAGATTGCGAACTCACATGGCATGTCTGAATGGCGAAATTCCAAGGATGAAGATCAATGTGCTACAATAAAATCCCCCCTTTTGAGCTGTACACTGGCTATGATTGTGCTCCATACATGAAGAATTGTTAATTCTATCTCACAATTACCTGCTTTTGGTATCAGTGATCTATACAGGGGGACGACCATTTTTCAGGCTGACTCAGTTTTTAAACCTTAAAATTCAAACATTATTGGTAGCAGTGGCTTACAACATCACACACCCTCAATCAAAGCGCCCATGCAGAGTCACTAAACAACTGTATAAAAAGTAATCACTCGCCAGTACTGTGCTCACACGGTAGCTTTGCACTCTGCCACCGATACAGCGTGTGTGTTCTTTGTGAACTGGAAACGCCACAAAGCCGACCTATGATATATTGGTATTATAGGGTGATAAGGAATGCTGTTAGAACAGTCCGTAGATTTTTTTTCTCCATCAACCTATTGCGGGTCCATGGGGCCCTCGGAATGATGCATCAAACGACTTCCCTATCATGACACAACAGAGTCTGACTACGGGGACATGTGCACCCTCCCTCTTGTGTGATAGAAAACGTCCCAGGATTGGGTAAGGAATATTATTGTTTTACACATCAAGATTTGCATAGCTGCTTGCTTTATCTCACAGATATGCTTCATTGTTCTTGTTAAGTGTTGTCCTGCCCTCTGTGCGTAACTAAATGAAGGTATCCAGTTTATCCAGACTATGATACAACCACACTCAGGGTGGATGGGTGCTGGGTGGTCACTATGATGGGTGAAAGTAAAGCATGCTATCGGCATGGATTGCTGGATATCAACAAAAATCCGGACAAACATGTTACTGGTATAGTGCAAGTAACACATTGGGGGTCATTACAACCCTGGTGGAGGGTGTTAAAGCGGCGGTAAGACCGCAAACAGGCTGGCAGAAAAAAAAGGGAATTATGACTGTGGCGGAAACCGCCAACAAAGACAGCCACTTTAATACTCCGACCGCCACAGCGGTACAGACAAGCAGCATGGCGGTCACGACCAATAGACAGGCGGGAGACAAAGTACCGCCCACAGTATCACAACCTACCAATCCGCCACCTTTTCCGGGGCAGATTCACCGTGGATAACACGGCGGAAACAGCCATTTCAATGGGAAAACGCTCACCTCTACGCACTCCACGAGGAAGGAGGGCACCATGGAGCCGGAACTCCAAATACTCCCTTCGATAGTCTTCCTGCTTCTGTACAATCATCATCAACGCCGGCGCCGAAGACAACGGTGAGTACTGCACCTACGACATAGGGGAGAGGGGAGGTAAAAGTCAGGGACACACACACGCAACACCCGCACCCCGACCCTCACCCACTACAACACACACACCAATGCATATCCAAACATAACAGTAACAACCCCAAAATCCCCCGGAAGAATGCAAAGACAAAAGGAAATGAGTGCAACCATTGTAATGTATCAAAATACAGTAAGCTAATACATACAGATATATATACACATTCAACAAAATATACATCACGATTAGTAGTGCAGGTAGTAGTCCATTCAATGTCCGTGGACTACTGGGCCCAAAATGCATGGGCGAGGCCCACACACAATACCTGAGCAAAACGGAGAGAACACTGCAGGGGCATCAGATCGAAATACAACAGGCACCTCAGGGGGAAGGGAAGGGGGGGACACCTCAGCCGGATGACAGCACCACGCCAGATCCACGAGGGGGCTCCATGCCCATTGATGTATCCTGGGGAGTGCAAAGCCACAGTCTCTCAAGTCTCTGCAGTGGGTGGGTTGCCCACTGTACCATCCTGGGGAGTGCAAAGCCACAGTCTCTCAAGTCTCTGCAGTGGGTGGGTTGCCCACTGTACCATCCTGGGGAGTGCTAAGCCACAGTCTCTCAAGTCTCTACAGTGGGTGGGTTGCCCACTGTACCATCCTGGGGAGTGCAAAGCCACAGTCTCTCTCAAGTCTCTGCAGTGGGTGGTTTGCTCACTGTACCATCCTGGGGAGTGCAAAGCCACAGTCTACCAAGTCTCTGCAGTGGGTGGTTTGCCCACTGTACCATCCTGGGGAGTGCTAAGCCACAGTCTCTCAAGTCTCTACAGTGGGTGGTTTGCCCACTGTACCATCCTGGGGAGTGCTAAGCCACAGTCTCTCAAGTCTCTACAGTGGGTGAGTTGCCTACTGTTCAATCCTGGGGAGTGAAAAGCCACAGTCTTTCAAGTCTCTACAGTGGGTGGTTTGCCCACTGTACCATCCTGGGGAGTGCAAAGCCACAGTCTCTCAAGTCTCTACAGTGGGTGGTGTGCCCACTGTTCAATTCTGGGGAGTGCAAAGCCACAGTCTCTCAAGTGGATGACAGTCTCCACCGGTTCTGGAGGGGGACTGGTGCCCAGAGTGCTTCATCCTGTTAAGGATTGAGGTAGTGGATGCTGTTCTCCACTGATTCTGGAGGTGGACTGGTGCCCAGAGTGCTTCATCCTGTTAAGGACTGAGGTAGTGGATGCTGTTCTCCACTGGTTCTGGAGGGGGACTGGTGCCCAGAGTGCTTCATCCTGTTAAGGATTGAGGTAGTGGATGCTGTTCTCCACTGGTTCTGGAGGGGGACTGGTGCCCAGAGTGCTTCATCCTGTTAAGGACTGAGGTAGTGGATGCTGTTCTTCACTGGTTCTGGAGGAGGACTGGTGCCCAGAGTGCATCACTCTCCCTGTGACGGTCCCAGTTCCGTCACTGCCCCTGCCGCACATGGGCTAGCGGTGCTTGAGTTGGCGGTGCTAGCCCTGTTCAGCGGTGCTGGACTTTGCAGTTTCTGACCTGTTCAAGGGTGCTTGCCATGGCGGTCTTTGCCCTGTTCAGCGGTGCTTGCCCTGTTCAGCGGTGCTGGACTTTGCAGTTTCTGACCTGTTCAGCAGTGCTTGCCTGGCGGTCTTTGCCCTGTTCAGAGGTGCTTGCCCTGTTCAGCGGTGCTTGACTTTACTGTCTCTGACCTGTGCAGCAGTGTTTGCCATGGCGGTCTCTCATTGGCCAGCGGGGCTGTGGCTGCCGGGGCCCTCCTGGGCACTGACTCTGGCGGTGGTCTCCTGACCACTGACGATGGGACTGCCCTCCTGGGCACTGATTCTGGCGGTGGTCTCCTGACCACTGACGATGGGACTGGCCTCCTGGGCACTGACTCTGGCGGTGGCCTCCTGGCCAGTGACAATCGGGCTGGCGGTGGCCTCCTGGGCAGCGGGGATGATGGTGGCCTTCTCCGCTGTGCTGCTCTTCCCAGACCTTGACGCTTTCTTCTGCCCCTTCCCCACCTTGGGAGGAGTCACAGCTGAGTCAACACTCCCCCCGGGACCCTTGTGAGCGGCTTTGCCGGCTGGAGTCTTCCCCCTATCCCGTCGGCCACTGTCCAACTTCTGGTGCTTCTCAGGGGGGGACTGGCTGTGCTTTGGCTCCGTGTCACACTGGCTGCCCTGGTGCCCGGTGCACTCCACATACCTCTAACAGGCACCACTGGCACCGGAGATTTTTTGGCTGAGGTGCTAGTACGGGACCTATGAATTGGAGGGGGGGTGGTGGAAAGTGGTTCTAATCAAAACGTGAATGAAAATATGCCCCAGATATAAAAATCGACAAAATCCATTTCGACAAGTCCAGAGGACACCAAAGCACAAAAACTAAATTTAAATTTGTAAGCATGTGACTTAAGAGCCAAATTTATACGTCAATTTTGAAGAAACCCAATTTCAAATGGAAGCCACGGAAAGCAGGATATCCTCCACTTCGGCAGATGTCAGCACCAGAAAATCCAGGCCAAACACTATCATGGAGCAGGTGTGTTCCAAAGCCCCAGAACCATCCAAGGCGGCATCCTGTGCAGGGCCTACGAACGAGACAATACCATCTTCCTCCAGGAAGGGAATCTCGTAAACTGCCTCACGAAGCAAACGCAACCGCAGGGCACATGTCTGGGAATGAGCCCTAATTGTGAACATAAACAGATTAGCATCAACCACTGGGGGGTGCTGCAGTGAGAGACAGAGAGCCATTGCATGTTCAAAAGAGCACCAAAGGCACCGAAACACGGGTTGCACACAATCCAAAACTGGTCGGAATGGCAGAGACCAGCCACACTCCAAATGTCCCAGGAGTGTTGCTCCAAAATGCTGCATCATGTGCTCACGACACAGCTGCGCCGATGGGAGCGCCCACATTGGATCTTGTTGCAGCGGGACAGCCATTGTGGAAGAACAACAGCAACAGCAAAACACCAGCCAATAAAGCCAAAGTGATCGTAAATCCTCCAAAAATGCTTCCGAAAATCGATTGAATAGCCGAAGGTATCAAACCAAATATGGAAGAGAAGGCATGAGCAAAACCAGCACCAACGGTTTTGAAAAAATGTGCAATTCCAGCAGTGCTGGACGCATTAAATATACGTCCCACGAGTTCACCAAAGTGACTCGGAAAGTTAGTATTTAACAGGGACTGTATTTCTGCTGATGACCTCGCCACCTGAAGTGCGTAGGTCTCATGTGCAGATGTAAGGGCCATGTGCTTTTGAAACAATAGAGCCTTTAGTCGACTCAACTTGTCAAAATTCACCTTGGAAGCAGCAATGTGAGGCCAGATGTCTGCTACCTCCCTTAATTTAGTGGGGGGAAACAACACATTCCCGCAGCAAGTAACGGCCTTGGTGACCAAGACCACGTAAACTATTCCAGCACGCATCCCACAACAGTCTTCACTGTTAAGGAGGACGTAGCTGCCGTTCGAAAGCACCTGGAATGTGTTTTTAATCACGGGGATAGGAACTCCCTTCAAATAGCAGGCCAAGTTCGCAACCAAGGCATTACATGCCCCATGCAAAGACAGCTGCTTACAAACCATCAAATGGCTGACAGAAGTTTTGCACTCACTACCGCTAAGAAAAACCTCCCTCATGCCATTAAGACATCTGTATAAAAAGGGAAGCTCCCACACCTCATGTATGTAACTGTCTCCCAATTTTTCCTATCTTCCCACCGGAATATGCTTCAAACAAGAAGTGAATTGCAGAGTGGACATAGGCAAATTGATAACTCCGTGTATTAACCATTCAGCTGACGGAATCTCGGCCACAGTAAAAGGCAACCTCTCCAATTTTTCAATATTCAACATAACATATGTCGCTTCCTTTTTCGCCATCAGCTGTTGTTGACGTGTCAAATTAAAGGAAAAAAATATTTCCCTGGCTCTGATGTGCTGCCACGGAACGCGACCTGCCTTCAATGTCTGAAGTGTCCAACCCAACTGCATAATGGACCACGTTTAACTCTGTCCATGATATAAAGAAGACATATCTGATCTAATAATGTTGGCAATCGTATATACACGGTCAGACAGGGTATGTATTCCATTATCTACAACAGACAATGCTTGTTTCAAATTCTCCTGATCTATCTACCTCAACCGGGCCGCTGCCTCCTGTTGGGAAAGTTTCCGTATCTCATTGTATACTTCATACAAAAAACGTTTTCTCTGGGGCACTCTCGGGCCTGACAAAAAATCTTGCAAGCCAGTATAATTAGACAGAAGCGTGAGATGTGTTTTAACTGCATCTAGCATGGATGATTTTAACCATTGTTGACAAAGTTTCCCCACGCTATTTGTAGTAATGATATCAGCATGTTCTGGTGATGTATACCGAGGGTCTGCCCTACTGGTCCTGAAACCCCCTGAGGAGGTGACAAAATGTTGATGACACCCATTAGTGTCTATGGGCCACAATAACCACCCGCCTGGACGTGTCAATGAAATGTTAAACGTACCATTCTGGACTCAGTCTGTAAGCTTACTAAACGTGGCATTAATATATTGTTGCCAATCTTTCATTTTGGAAGGGACAGGTATGCCAGGCATATTCAATTCTCTAACGGTTGCTAAGCCCACACAGCTAGTCTGTTGTACAGTGTCATTTAAGAAAATCATTTGGACAGGAATGATACATGCTCTAAACAATGTTTTCCTACCCCGCGTTTGCCAATGTTTTGTTCCCCAAACACTTTTCAAATCAACATTTTTCGACCAATATTCATACCCTCCAATAGACAGTTGGGAAACAAACGAATTTGAATACAGGAATTTAGTATCAGTCAACAATATTTGCTTATTAGCATGCAGAGTAATTTTAAAATAATATGACGTAGCACTTCTTTGATGATGCCCAGAAAAATATGCAAATTTGTCCGAATATGTTTTAGAACACCCCTTCGGAGGAGTTGGGCAATGTTCCCATTGCATATAGTCAAATATCGTTTTAGGGCTTCTGGCTTTATGAATAAAGTGGTGTCCATAATAATTGTAACAAAACATGTCACCATAATTATCTCTAAACTGGTAAGTATCTTCATTTTCATAGACAGTATAATACTGCAATTCTGTCAACATAGAATCGACTGTCTTCACATCCCAATCATCAGATACAATGCCTGGTATAACGATATCATTCATCGATAACTTTAGAACATGCGGTATTTGAATTATCTCAGTGGGACCATATATATCAAACATTACTCTATCCCACACAATCCCATCCGGAATAGGCACAGCAGAAATGTTCACAAAGGACAAGTCTCTTCGAACCATATGTGATGAAAAATGTGGTTTCCAGACCTTCTCCACCTGCTGAACCTCTGATCTTTCAGGAAGAAAATGACCATGTATTACTAGAAAAACATTAACAACAAACCCTAGCCACAGAAAAAAAGCCATCAGAGTCATGAAAAGCCACAGATAGTTCCAAGGAAAACATGTATCTTTAAGCCAATACATTAGCTTACGTGGACCCAGGTCAGGTGTTGAAGAAGACAAAGAGTCCGACATACCGTCATCATTGTTATTAAAGCATCGGGAGGCAGTTCTCGCAAAAGGTGCCACCATAAACAAAGGAGCAGCAGGTGTCTCTCGCCGTGGCACGCTGTAGATAACACCCTTAGCCACATCAGTAGTCACAGCAACTTGATCAAAATATTCCAAATTATTTGCCGTTAGTGGAACAATCGTAAGATCAGTTTCCACCCTCCCCAAGCTCGGAGAGGAAACAGCGTCGGTGCAAATCACCTGCAGCGGAACATCTTCCCCAGTAGTGAGAGGGATTCGGGAACTACTGGGTGTTCCTCTTGGTCTGCTGTGCAGAATCGACCACATGTTGTAACTTGACATTGTCGATGGAGACAAAGCGATTTCCTTTGGCTCCTTGCAATGGCGGCAAAATCACAGTTCTTGTTCCATGAATCCCCAGTGCAGGGACTGGCGCTCGATACGAAGGGCCAAATTATTTTTTCACTGCGACCTTTTCACGCACAAGATCCCCAACTCTGGGAATCCAACCAGTAGGTGTTACCGGCTCATCCGTAATTCCTGTGGAGGCAGCACTGGCAGAAGAGTTATCTTCACGGAATTGTTGTAAATCCTGCAAAACAGTGACACGATCATTTATGTCAAACGGTGTTTCCGCCGCCTCCACACCAGGACCATCTAGATCTGGAACAAACATTCGTGTTCCGAACAGGCACTCATATGAAGTACGACCCCCCAGGGACCTTCTAGGCAAGTTATTCAGTGCTCTCTGTACTCCATACAGGTGGGTTAGCCAACTACGACCCGTACCTATAACTCTAGCCGTTAAGGATTGCTTTAAATCGCGATTTAAACGCTCTATGACAGAATTTCCCTCGGGCTGAAATGGAGACGAGAACTGGAGCTGGACCCCCAACGAAGCCAGGGCGTCCCTGAATGCCTTAGAGGCAAAGGCAGGGCCCTGGTCCGAATGGAAAGCCGCAACTGCATATGTATCGACAAAGATGCACAAATCTTTAATAACAGTTCGAGCGTCAGCCGAGCGCTGTGGCACACCCACACAAATCTGGAGCACGAATCTACAGCTACCAAAATATATTTATATGCACTATCTGGTGTCAGCAGACCACAATGATCCAAGTACATACACTGTCAATGGTTTATTTGATATTAGAAGGGGCGTCTGCTGAGGGCGTCTAGCCGTGGAAACTTTAATTTGCTGACAGATGTCACAACAAAGGACATACTGCTTCGTCTCTTTATAGAGACCAGGCCACCAGTAACAGGCCTGTAACAGTGAGATTGTGGCAGCCACACCAGCATGTGCAGATGCCGCCCCCTCATGTGCTGCAGTAATCAATTGAGGTCGCACAATTTTATGGGGCATGTCGCGTACACCAACGCCTGGAATCTTAACTTCAGCGTTCAGCATACCACCCATTGAGTAATGATATTTAGACGGAAATCCTTTAGGATATGGCGTGCCATAAGCCGTAGCTTTTATGGCTGCCAAAATATCTGTGTCTGGTTTGGAACTCAAACGAGTTACTGCGGCCACAGTGGCAACAGCCACTGACGATTTGGCGGCTTCATCAGCCAAAGTATTTCCAGCAACGTGTATTCCAACGCGCTGGTGTCCAAGTGTATGCACAACATGGACCTTAGGAAGCGTCTCCTTCTGATCCGCAACCTTCCCCCACAGTAACCTGTGTTTTATGGTGTTACCCTTGGAATCTCTGAACCCATTTAATCTCCAGTAATGCAAATATTCATTGAAAGACTGAACATAGCAATAGGAATCACAAACAAGCAGCGTAAACTGTGCCAGATCCGTATGTTCCAAGGCTAATAACAGAGCTTTCAGTTCAGCCAACTGTGCTGTACAGTCTCCCAATGTCTGTGTATAAGTATGTTGGGGGCAGAACTTCTCCCCCTCCATATAGCCGCTCACTACCGCACATGCAGCAGAATACTGTTGTTTAGAAGAAAGCATCTTTTTTTTAGCTCTTGCTGTTTTAAGGTTTGTGTGGTGACATCTGCTTTTTATAACCACTGTGGCTTTGATGTATTAAATTTTAGTATTTTTAATAGAAAGAGGAAAATAGAATAGAAAAATAAGGAAAATCGTTTTTTAATCAATGTGTGAGTTTTTTTAAAATTTAGCATTTTTAAATTGTGCAAAAGTCATTTCTGAGTATTTTGAATGTTCTGGGGGTTTGGGGAAGAGGAGTTTAGTTAAAATAGCCTGTGGAGGGAGTGGAAATCGTTTTTACTTGTATTAAACAGGAAGTGAGGGTCAGTAAGAGCCCTCCTTCCTGTTGGGACCGCAAGTTAGCGGTCTAGTGTTAGGGAGCCGATTCTGGGCTGGGCCACATTCCTGCAGGCATAAATGTGCCAGAACGAGCGACCGCGCTTGAGAAGAAAGCATCTTTTTTAGCTCTTGCTGTTTTAAGGTTTGTGTGGTGACATCTGCTTTTTATAACTACTGTGGCTTATGTATTAAATTTTAGTATTTTTAATAGAAAGAGGAAAATACAATAGAAAGTAAGGAAAATCGTTTTTTAATCAATGTGTGTGTTTTTTTTTAATTTAGCATTTTTAAATTGTGCAAAAGTCATTTCTGAGTATTTTGAATGGTCTGGTGGTTTGGGGAAGAGGAGTTTAGTTAAAATAGACTGTGGAGGGAGTGGAAATCGTTTTTACTTGTATTAAACAGAAAGTGAGGGTCAGTAAGAGCCCTCCTTCCTGTTGGGACCGCAAGTTAGCAGTCTAGTGTTAGGGAGCCGATTCTGGGCTGGGCCTCATTCCTGCAGGCATAAATGTGCCAGAAAGAGCGACCGCGCAGCGGACGCGCGCAGGGGGCGCGCCAAAGGCAAGCCCGTCTGCGCCCCTCCGCATCCGACCGGGCCCCGGGGCCAGAAATGCTGCCCTTTTTCATAGCTGTGCAGTATCTAGGGGAAAGGAAGATTACAGCAAACTATCGCCTAATCCCAATAATAATGTAGTATCTAAGCCTTTAAGGAAGGGTGGATCTATTTGGACCTGTGAAACCTGTAATTGGGCTATTCAAGTCCCTATCGAGGCAACAAAGGTAAGAAACCAAGACATTAGGCCGGCAGGGTTGGGAGAGAAAAAAATGAAACAGAAGGCATTTCATAATTACAGCTTTCAGTATGCCTTAATAAATGCTAGGTCCCTTCCCAAACATAAACAGGAAATCTGCAAAATGATTGATAATTGGCAGATTAATTGTCTATTTATTACTGAAACCTGGGGTAAAGTAGAATCGGAACCAGACTTTATTGTCGCCTCTCCACCAGGTTTCACCTTCCACAGACTTGATAGACCTCAGAACGGGGGGGTGGGTCTGGCCATTATCTATAGGTCTACGTTGGCATGCACATGCATTAGTTCTTCGACAGATTTATGTGAGGCAATGACATTTACAATTTCTCAAAACAGTGGGGTACTACTAGAAGGGCTGTTGATATATCGTCCACCGGGACCGATAAATTTTTTTTTACAGTCTTGGCCTAAGTTGATAGAACCTATGGTTCTGTCTGCAAAAGCTGTGATGTTGGGCGATTTTAACATGCACTTTGATGAGACGTCAACTCCTAAGATCCGTGAATTCATTGACTTTATGGAGGCCCTGGATTGGACCTCCAGAGTCTCGCCGGCCACCCATATTGCAGGGCATATTCTGGATGGGGTGTTTGCACGAGCTACTCAACAGGTGGAGGTAACCATGATACAGTTGAGTTGGACAGATCATCATCTGCTGAAATTTAAACTCGCCTCAAAGAATGTTGGGGCTGCTAACATGGAAACGAACAAGGTAGCCAGGTCATGGAAACAGGTTAAAGTAGAGGAATTAGGCCCAGCTTTAGAAGCTGGTTGGGATAAGGCTAAAGCTATGGCCTTGCCCCTGATTGACAGCTTTCTGAAAGGAGTGGAAATGACCATGGAAGAAATGGTACCCCCTGTAATTAGAAGGCCCAATAGTCAGAAGAAACCTGGTCACCCTTGGTTTACAAAAGACCTCAAACTCTTTCAAAGAAAGTATCGACAGCAGGAAAGATGCTGGAAACTTAATCCAGTACCTGAGGAAAGGGTGGCCCTTAAGTCCACTCTAAAGGCTTATAAAGCAGCACAATTTATGGCCAAATCTAAATTTTATACTACCAAAGTAAAGGAGGATATTAATGCCCCCAGGGAACTTTTTAAGACTATTAAGGCCCTAACTGTGCCCATGAAGCCGGCTGGTCTAGAAAACTCTCAGGGTTTCTGTGACAAAGTTGCTTTTCATTTTGAAAATAAGATATTGCAAATACATAGCAACTTTGATACCCAGATTATTCCCGAAGTATTACCCCCCATGATAACAGAGAGTGCTACAGCAGATGATCAGTCACTAATGTCATATTTCCAACCCCCTTCCATGGATACTATTAAAAAGAAGATTCTTGAAATTAAATCGGGCTCCCCTCTGGATCCGTGTCCTCCTTCCATTTTTCACTTGGTTCCAGATTTAATGGCACGGATGTTGGTCCCCATTTACCAAGAGGTAGCTATGTCTGGGGAGTACCCATCTATCTGGAAAGAAACGATAGTAGTACCCCTCAAGAAAAAACCAGAGGGGAATAATCAGGACATGAGTAATTTGCGGCCAATAGCACGTCTCCCGTTTTTGGCAAAGATTCTAGAAAACATTTTGAACTCTGAATTGATCGAGTTTTTAACAAAAGCGGATGCTCTTGATATCTCCCAACACGGGTTCAGAAAAGGGCATAGTACTGAAACTGCCCTAATCTCATCCTCTGATACTATTTGAAGGATGGTTGATGAAGGCAAGGGGGCCATTGTGGTTCTTTTAGATTTATTTGCTGCCTTCAACACTATCTCTCCCACACTATTAATGTCCCGTTTGCATCATGTGGGTTTGAGGGACAAGGCGCTTAAACTTTTGAAGTCTTTTCTTACAAATAGATGGACCACAGTTAGCTGTGGTGATTTCAAATCTAGACCTTATCTTCTGCCATGTGGGATTCCGCAGGGATCTTCCCTCAGCCCCACATTGTTTAATGTGTATGTAATGCCTTTGGCTAGTCTAATTCGTACTTTTGGTTTCATTCCATCTTCCTATGCTGATGACTCCCAGCTTATTATTCCTATTAATCAGCCATGGGAGGAGGTTGCAGATCGGTTTAGTAATTGTATGGTGGAAGTGAGTAAATGGATGAAGACCAATTGGCTAAAAATGAATGCCACCAAAACTGAAGTTTTATGTTTTGGACCTGGAAAGAATTTATGGAACTCACAGTGGTGGCCCTCTGAATGTGGTAACTGCCCTGTGCCCACTACTGTTACTAGAAACCTAGGCATCTTGTTCGACGAACATCTGTCTTTTAAAAAACAGATTAATCATGTGGTAAACATCAGTTTATGGTCAATTAAAATGCTCAGAAAAATCTTCCCCTATCTGTTACATGAATGGAGAGTATCTGCTATCCTGGCATTTGTAATGTCCAAGATAGACTACTGTAATGCACTGTTCCTTAATCTGGATAAGGGGCTGATAAAAAGACTCCAATTAGTTCAGAATTCCGCTGTCAGAGCGGTTCTTAATCTCCCACGATATATATCAGTTAGAGAGAGCTTTAGGAAATTACACTGATTACCAGTGGCGCAGCGTATCCAGTTTAAGTCGCTCTGTCTTACTTTTAAGGCAGTTCATGGAATAGGACCACGGTACCTGACTTCCAGACTCCTCCTGCATGTACCTAAAAGAAGCTTGAGGTCTTCCCAAGCTCACTTGATTCAGGTCCCTCGCACACATAAAGCCAAATGGGGAGACAAAGTTTTTACAGTAGCTGCAGCCAGAGCATGGAACTCTCTCTCACAGAATATTAGGCAAGAATCAGGTTATATGAAATTTAGGAAAATGGTGAAAACTTGGCTCTGTCCTCGTTAATTTTTTGGTACATCAAGATCAGGGTCTTTGATTTAGTTTGTTTCAGTTTCTTCTATTGGATGTTTTTCTATCTTCATTATTTCTGTTATTTTTCTTATCCTCTGTCTATTTTTTACTATGTGCTTTCTTCCCAGCGCTTCAATGCTCTCTGAGTAGGAACGCGCTTTATAAATCTCGAATTACATTACATTTAGTTCCCACCGCCGGTTGCGCAGAGCCATCGGTGTACATGACCACTTGATATTGATCAATAGGCAACGTGCCAGTGGGAACCGGGTATTCCATTTCATATTGGAGAAATTCCTGTGTCTGCAGTTTTGGTTCAAAAATGTAATCTACATCAGTGGCTGTCAAAGACGTAGCCCATTGTATCCATTGCGGGTGTAATGCTTTCGCATTAGGAACACTCGCTTTTGTAACAGCCTCTAAAGCTGGAATCGGGGAAACAACAATAATGCGTTGGCCCTGGGCAAGAGGTTGTTCTTTAATCACAGCCATTTGTACAGCAGTGAGAATTTTCTCAGTTTGTGCAAAACGTTGTTCTGCAGTAGAATACAAGTGAGACTTGTATCCTATCGGGACTGTCTCACCCTCATTAAAGGTGACATACGTAAACCCAACGGCCCCAGCTATTACCCTGATGACCAGATGTGTCTTATTGTCCCGTGTGTGTTAATGCTTTGCAGCTAGGAGATCAGTTTGCAAGTCTCGAAGAATATGTGTATGCGCAATCGTCCAAAATCTACTCGAAAAATCTGGGCGAATCAACTAGTACAATGGTTTTATACGTGTAGCATAATCAGGAATGTAAGTTCTGCCAAAATTTTGAAATCCCAACAATGACTGGAGTTTCTTAATCGTATTAGGAGGTTGCAACTGTGCACATTTTTCTAAAAAGTGTGGCGCTAAGCTCTTACCCTCATTCGACAGCTCATATCCTAGGAAAATGACGCTGAGGAAGGCAATTTTTGACTTTTTGAAGTTAAATTTGTAGCCAATGTCGGCAAATCCCACAACAATGCGGGCTACCCGACTTAAATGTTGTAGTAACTCGTCATCTGTGAGATATATATCATCAACATATGACAAAGCTTCAGGGTCCAACTTGTGCAAAACTTCAGTCACACGAGCCGAAAACAGTCCTGGGCTATTCTCATACCCCTGAGGCAAACGACAAAAAAAATTCTGAGAGCCAAACGCACTAAAGCTGGTAAAATCCCTACTGTCGGGCGCTATATTCTGGCAGAAGAAACCATTCGAGATATCCAATGTTGTTTTGTATTTCTTACGCACAATATTATTCATGAGTGCTGTGCTATGTGAATTCTGTATAGCATATGTGCGTGTATGTCCGTTCAAATGTTTGTAGTCCACCACTATTCTATAAGAATGGTCTGGTTTAGCTACAGGGAATAAGGGATTATTCATCGGTGAGACACAGGGTTCAATTACTCCCTGGTACTCCAATTGTGTAAGTATGTTCCTTACCGATGCCCTTGCTTCAAATTTTATAGGATATTGCGGTTGTGGCTGAGGTTCGCCCCTAATCGGAATTACATGATAAGGTGAATCCCTATCCCACCCCACATGATTTCTATATAAGGCGGGTGCTTGTGCCAGAGCCCATTTAATGCTATAGGACTCTGCGAGTTCTCCCGGACAAGTGGTGAGAACGAAGGTGTAATAACCTCCTCCCCAACCGGACAGTCGCAAACAAAGTCAGGGGGCCAATCCTGTTCGGCCAGCAGAATGTCATATATCTTGACTACACAATCCCAAAGGATGGCGTTTATAGTGCGCTCAATGTCCCCTTCTAATTGTAAAGTTACTATATAAACTCTATCGGGATCAGAGACACGCATATCTGCTGTTTCGACTTGTATGAAATCATCAGTTGCTTTCACCTCCAGATGCTCTAGAAGATGCCGGCAAACTATTGTGACCTCTGCCGCGCTGTATAACAGTGCTAGTGCCCATATCTTGTTCTTCAAGAGAACTCTCTTCTTGTGTGGCATGTCTAACTGAGACTGCCGCCACTTTTTTCTTTTTAAACTGCTGTTTTTGTTGGATCAGTTTCTCTACCTTCTTGACAGAAACCTCCTATGAGCGTTGTGAATCCTGTCTTGGCTTCACGTACTCTGTTCTCCGCTCTGATTGCCCACCTCTCTCATTTCTCTTTTCCGATGAGTCCTGAAAGGAACGAGATTGGCGTGTATCAGTATATTGATATCTATCAGGCGTCTTCAAATTATCCCTATTTCTGAGATTATACCTTGTCTGCGGGGTCTCCGGTCTCGGAGATTCTCCCCTTTCCTTCTTAGGGATTTGTTGTTTTTTATCCCAGCGCTTTTTAGTACCCTCAGGTTGCTGTTGTTTAGTAGTATCCTTACTAACCTTTCCCTAAAACTGTGGTTTCTGTGGTCTAGCCCCTAGGCTATCACGACCGATAATGGAATATGTTTCCGCTATTATTCTTGGCAGTTCCCGCTCTTGATCTAGCTGCGGGACGTCACGAAGACGCATACGCACCGCTAGTGCTACTGCCTCCCCTTTTAGATTACTCAATATGATGGACGAAACCGTTGCAAAATTGCCTATCAGTTGCATCCCCAAATCTAAGGCCGGGGCAGCCCCATATTCATCTTGAATTTGTTTGAGCACTTCCGGTAAGTTGGCCAATGTCGGTGTACCGTGTGCTGTAGTGTAGAGCGCGGCAAACACCGTGCCCCATGTATTACAATGGTCCACAGTAGGAACCATACCAAACGGCAAACACATCATTAATATTCTCTGTTTATCCTGAGGTCCCGTATGGGGAAATACTGCTTCAAGCGTATTAATTTTTTGCTCCAGCCAAAATGGAGTTTCCTCCTGTTTAGCCGGTACTTTGCCCATAACAGAGTGCACAGTGGCCGGATTGATACCCGGAACTACTGCATGTGGTTGTGCCGGAGCAGCACGCGCTGGGTTTGTGTTCAGTGTCTGCATCACAAATTGTACTAAGCGGCTATATGTAGCCGTTAATTCTGTATATAAACGACGAACTTCAGCCACCGTCAAGTTAGCAACCGCTGGATGTGGTGTATATGTAGCCAATAAAGGCCAGGTAGGACCATCGTTACTTAGAGGACCTAGCCTCACTGGTGCTATGGTGTGGGGTAGGGTGCCATCAAGCCAATTATTATGTTCTTGATAAGATAGAGGTATTTCTAAATATGCATATGCCCTGTATTGTCCAGGGACATTTGCAAGAGTGTAATCGTGAAATGTGTTTGAATTCCAATCAACTGCTGGAAATATGACCCAAGAATAAAAAAGTTCTGTTGTATAGGCTGCACGGGCATCCACCACAAACGTGACTGGACCCCCCTGGTTTGTTAGACCATGTGCTAGCAAATGAACCGTGAGCGGTTGTCGCATATTAACTGCTATGTTCATTACTTGGGGATTCGCCATTTTGAAAACAGCGCTAGTTCAGAGAAGGCACACCAATATCGGGGTTTCCCTTTCAGAGTTCAAGCTTGAACAACCAACCGCTATAATTAGGATCTACTTATATAGCGGTGGCGGAAGTCCTCAGTGCCACGGACATCTCCGTTAATGGAACCGAGGAGTCAATATATATACGAGACCGAGAGAGTCAGCCGGACCCGAAAATTAGAGCCAGACCAATCGTTGGCGGCACCATGTCGCGTGGGCTCTCATTATCCTAAATGAGACTACTGGATTTAAAGGTGGATGGATAAATGAGGATAGGATAGATGGATGGATGAATGAGTGAAAGGATAGATGGATGAGTGAAAGGGAAGACAGACAGATGGATCTAGTGAAAGGGTGCATGGATGGATGAAGTGAACGGGTGGATAGAGAAGCGAAAACATGGATGGAAGAATGAAAGGATGGATGAACGAGAGAAAGGATGGATGAGTGAAAGGAAGGGTAGATGGATGGATAAAACAGTTTATGGATGGATGATGAGAGAAAGAATTGATGGATGAATAAGTGAAAGTATGGACGGCTGAAAGAAAGAGTAGGTGGATGTATAGATGGATGGGTGAAGTGAAAGGGTGGATTGATGGATGGATGGAAGACAGGGTGAATGGGTGGATGAGTGAAAGGAAGGGTGGATGGATGAAATGGTGGCTGGATGGATGAGTTAAATAATGGATGAGTGAGAGGAAGGGTGAAGGAATGGATGGATGAGTGAAAGGGTCGATAAATGAGTAAGTGAAAGGATAGATGGATGGGTGAGTGAAAGGGTAAATGGATGGATGGATGAGTGGATGGATGGGTGGGAGGATGAATGGATGAGTGAAAGGATGGATGGCTGTGTGAAAGGGTGGATGGATAAATGAGTGAAAGGGAGGATGGATGGAGTGAGTGAAATGGTGAATGGATGGATGGAGTGAAAGGGTGGATGGATACGTGAGCTAAAGGCTGGATGGATGAATGACAGAAAAGGTGGATGGATAAGTGAAAGGGTGGTTGGAGAGATGGATGAATGAATGGATGAATGGATGGGTGGTAGACAGATAGTTTTGGAGATGGATGGATATGTTAGGATATGGTTGGGTGAATGAATGGATGACAGGATATAGAGGTGAAATGGTGGATATCAGCAGGTGGATGGGAGGATGAAAGGATGAATGAATAGATGCTTGGATGGAAGAGACAAGTGAACTCTTCTGGGGAGGGTTGTGATGACTTGCTTCATTTGCTTGGTGCCATAAGAGCTTTGGTTCGAAGTGGGGGGTATTTTAATTTTCTGGCTAATCCTTTGCTCACCTCATTATGGATTTGAATCCTGGAACGCCCCCCCAAGGTTCCATTACATGCAATACCATCACCCTTCACCACCCATCCCTTCAAGCCCAAAGCAGAGCCCCCTCTTCATACATGACCAACTGTAACTTTGTAACATGAAATAAAAATCCTAATAAGCACGGAAAGAAAAATAAAAACAAAATAATATATATAACATAAGATAACAAAGCTAACAGCACATTACCTTGAGAAGGGCCATTCTGAAAATGGTTATATTGGACCATTCAACACAAGCACAAATACGAACAAGACACTTTTAGAACGAGAGCAACATTGGGTATACAGATTGCGAACTCACATGGCATGTCTGAATGGCGAAATTCCAAGGATGAAGATCAATGTGCTACAATAAAATCCCCCCTTTTGAGCTGTACACTGGCTATGATTGTGCTCCATACATGAAGAATTGTTAATTCTATCTCACAAGTACCTGTTTTTGGTATCAGTGATCTATACAGGGGGACGACCATTTTTCAGGCTGACCTTACAAGCCTTAAAATTCAAACATTATTGGTAGCAGTGGCTTACAACATCACACACCCTCAATCAAAGCGCCCATGCAGAGTCACTAAACAACTGTATAAAAAGTAATCACTCGCCAGTACTGTGCTCACACGGTAGCTTTGCACTCTGCCACCGATACAGCGTGTGTGTTCTTTGTGAACTGGAAACGCCACAAAGCCGACCTATGATATATAGGTATAATAGGGTGATAAGGAATGCTGTTAGAACAGTCCGTTGATTTTTTTTCTCCATCAACCTATTGCGGGTCCATGGGGCCCTCGGAATGATGCATCAAACGACTTCCCTATCATGACACAACAGAGTCTGACTACGGGGACATGTGCACCCTCCCTCTTGTGTGATAGAAAACGTCCCAGGATTGGGTAAGGAATATTATTGTTTTACACATCAAGATTTGCATCAAAATACAGTAAGCTAATATATACAGATATATATACACATTCAACAAAATATACATCACGATTAGTAGTGCAGGTATGCACCATTCAATGTCCGTGGACCACTTGGCCCAAAGTGCATGGGCGAGGCCCACACACGATACCTGAGCAAAACGGAGAGAACACTGCAGGAGCATCAGATCGAAATACAACAGGCACCTCAGGGGGAAGGGAAGGGGGGGCACCTCAGCCGGATTACAGTACCACGCCAGATCCACGAGGGGTCTCCATGCCCATTGATGTATCCTGGGGAGTGCAAAGCCACAGTCTCTCAAGTCTCTGCAGTGGTTGGTTTGCCCACTGTACCATCCTGGGGAGTGCAAAGCCACAGTCTCTCAAGTCTCTGCAGTGGGTGGGTTGCCCACTGTACCATCCTGGGGAGTGCTAAGCCACAGTCTCTCAAGTCTCTACAGTGGGTGGGTTGCCCACTGTTCAATCCTGGGGAGTGCAAAGCCACAGTCTCTCTCAAGTCTCTGCAGTGGGTGGTTTGCCCACTGTACCATCCTGGGGAGTGCAAAGCCACAGTCTCTCAAGTCTCTACAGTGGGTGGTTTGCCCACTGTACCATCCTGGGGAGTGCAAAGCCACAGTCTCTCAAGTCTCTGCAGTGGGTGGGTTGCCCACTGTACCATCCTGGGGAGTGCTAAGCCACAGTCTCCCAAGTCTCTACAGTGGGTGAGTTGCCGACTGTTCAATCCTGGGGAGTGCAAAGCCACAGTCTCTCAAGTCTCTACAGTGGGTGGTTTGCCCACTGTACCATCCTGGGGAGTGCAAAGCCACAGCCTCTCAAGTCTCTACAGTGGGTGGTGTGCCCACTGTTCAATCCTGGGGAGTGCAAAGCCACAGTCTCTCAAGTGGATGACAGTCTCCACTGGTTCTGGAGGGGGACCGGTGCCCAGAGTGCTTCATCCTGTTAATGACTGCGGTAGTGGATGCTGTTCTCCACTGGTTCTGGAGGGGGATGGTGCCCAGAGTGCTTCATCCTGTTAAGGATTGAGGTAGTGGATGCTGTTCTCCACTGGTTCTGGAGGGGGACTGGTGCCCAGAGTGCTTCATCCTGTTAAGGACTGAGGTAGTGGATGCTGTTCTCCACTGGTTCTGGAGGGGGACTGGTGCCCAGAGTGCATCACTCTCCCTGTGACGGTCCCAGTCCCGTCACTGCCCCTGCCGTGCATGGGCTAGCGGTGCTTGAGTTGGCGGTGCTTGCCCTGTTCAGCGGTGCTGGACTTTGCAGTTTCTGACCTGTTCAGCGGTGCTTGCCATGGTGGTCTTTGCCCTGTTCAGCGGTGCTTGCCCTGTTCAGTGGTGCTTGCCCTGTTCAGCGGTGCTTGACTTTGCTGTCTCTGACCTGTGCAGCGGTGTTTGCCATGGCGGTCCCTCATTGCCCAGAGGGGCTGTGGCTGCCGGGGCCCTCCTGGGCACTGACTGTGGCGGTGGTCTCCTGACCACTGACGATGGGACTGCCCTCCTGGGCATGACTCTGGTGGTGGCCTCCTGGTCAGTGACGATCGGGCTGGCAGTGGCCTCCTGGGCAGCGGGGATGATGGCGGCCTTCTCCGCCGTGCTGCTCTTCCCAGACTTTGGCGCTTTCTTCTGCCCCTTCCCCACCTTGGGAGGAGTCACAGCTGAGTCAGCACTCCCCCCGGGACCCTTGTGAGCGGCTTTGCTGGCTGGAGTCTTCCCCCTATCCCGTCGGCCACTGTCCAACTTCTGGTGCTTCACAAGGGGGGGACTGGCTGTGCTTTGGCTCCGTGTCACACTGGCTGCCCTGGTGCCTGGTGCACTCCACATACCTCCTACAGGCACCACTGGTACCGGAGATTTTTTGGCTGAGGTGCTAGTATGGAACCTATGAATTGAAGGGGGGGGTGGTGGGAAAGAGGTCAACGTTGCTCAGGAAAAGTTTCTTAGGAACACTGGTACGGGTAGCTGGAGGGGGTCTGGGAGTGGAGGAAGAGGGGGTGGTTGCAGGAGGTGTAACTTTTGATGATTTGGGTGCAGGTGCATGTTCTGGAGGCTGTCATGAGGTGGATGGATGTTGGGTGTGTGTGTGCCCGCGTTTGTGTACTTTGGGAGGGGGCGTCACAGACACACTGGGAAAGGACACAGGGGACGTGTAAATGGTAGTGGGGGTGGTGAATGCAGGTGAGCGGGGTGTGGTGGTGGGTGTGCTGGTGCGGGTCCTAGTGGCTGTAGTGGTAGTGCATGCAGGTGAGAGTGTAGACAACACTGGGAGGGAGGAGGGAGACGACGAGGAGGGGGACACAGTGGAGGCAGTGGATGTTGCTGTGTCTGTATGTGGGTGATGCTTGTGTGATTGCCTGTGGGATGTGTGGTGCCTATGTTTGCCTGAGCTTCCCTTGTGTGTTGACGTTTGTGCAGGCTGGTCTGATGGTGTGCTTGGGATAGGCAGAGGTACAGGGGATTGGGTCTGGGTGGAGGAAGTTGGAGGGGGGAGGCTAGAGACAGGGACAAAATGCTGAGGCCAGAGATTGCAGGGTTCGATGATGGGCAGCCTGACCAGAATGAATGCCCTCCAGGAATGCATTAGTGTGTTGCAACTCCCTTTCTACACCCTGGATGGCATTCACAATGGTAGACTGCCCAACAGTGAGTGACCTGAGGAGGTCAATGGCCTCCTCACTGAGGGCAGCCGAGGTGACAGGGGCAGGGGCTGAGGTGCCTGGGGCGAAGGTGATGCCCACCCTCCTGGGTGAGCGGGCACGGGGCGAAGGCTGAGGGGCTGCTGGGAGGGCGGTGCTGGTGGAGGGGTGGCGGCTGTACCTGTAGAAGTGGGGGGCACAGATTTTGCCGCCACCACAAGGGAGCTCCCATCGGAGGACGAGTTCGTGTCGCTGGTTGCTGATCCGGTGACTGCCGTGAAGGTCCCCTCAACCTCCGTCCCACTGGTGTATTCAGAGTCCGTTGTGTGGCCCTCCATGGCCATGTGGGATGCAGCTCCTTTGTGCTCCGGTGCCACTGTACCTCCGCCTGATGATGCTGATGCACAAAAGAACAGGGAGAGCACAAAAAGGGGGGGGGACGACAGAAGAAAGACAGGTTGAGTGCATGGCTTACCGTTACCGTTGGCGGACAATACAGACACAGCAGCCCCCTGCAGTACGCCGCGCTGTTGGGCTCTACTGATGCAGTTCCTTGGATGTGGCCTACATGGCTATGGTGGACATCAGCACACATAGATGACACAGGGGCATGCATACCTGTACTTGGCACTCTACAGAGGTGGGGTGGAGTGCCACATGGCCTGCATTACGGAGAGGCCTAGCCTACGGAACTCGCCCTGGCCTAGGGAAACCCACAGCCCTCCTCCCCCACCCAGACACCTTCACTGCGCGCAAAGTCCGCAGAATGATGTTGTACTCACCCCCTTGTGTCTGCTGTGATGCCCTCAAGCGCCCATCCAGCTCAGGGTAGGCCACCGCCAGGATCCGGAACATCAGCGGGGTCATGGTGCGACGGGCACCCCTCCCACGTTGGGAGGCCATCCCCAGCTGAGCCTCCGCCGTCTTCTTGCTCCAGCGGCGAATGTCCTCCCATTTTGTCCGGCAGTGGGTGCTCCGTCTCTGGTGGACCCCCAGCGTCCGGACGTCCTTGGCGATGGCACGCCAAATATCCTTCTTCTGGTGGGCGCTGACCTACATGACATGTACAGGGGAAGAAGAGAAGTCATTACCAACTGCACCGTCGAAGTGAGTGGCCCACATCCATGCCCTTGCCATGTGGCACATGCATTCACAGTCCTTCATGCTCGCAGAACTCTGCCCCCTTCCTTCTTACAACCAGCCCTCTCCACCCAGGCATAGCCCATACAACTTGCACCCTATGTACTCACCTGTTGGTCTGGAGGACCGTAGAGTAGCGTGTACTGGGGGAGGACCCCGTCCACGAGCTTCTCCAACTCCTGTGCAGTGAAGACAGGGGCCCTTTCCCCAGATGCACGAGCCATTGTCTCTTCCAGAGCGTGGTCACAGAAGCACTTGCAGTATATGTCCTCTCCTGTCGAAGATCAGGTATCGAGTGATTCAACAGATAGAAAATGGCGGTCACGTCCGCGGCGGTCACGTCCGCGGCAGTGCGTATCATCACCGTCAGCGCACTTCGTCATTGCCTCCTGGGACCCATAGGGTCCAATGTTAACCGATGCAGCATTGCGCAGCGGTCTTCGACCGCCTACCGCAATGGTGTACAACGCCAGCGCAGTTACCTCACATCCCATTGTCCCACTTTAGAGGTCAGGCAGCCGCCACTTCAGGGGCCCACATGGCTTCATTTTCAACTGTGTCACACATACTAAGGCCTGGACTCAACACACTTACAGACAACTTTTTGGATTATGTTTCGTGTTCTGTGTAGCTGTGGGTACATATCTCTGAGTTGCTTGACTCTGTGGTCGCTGTTGTCCTTCCTAGGCACCGTCAGCTGGGACATGTGGGGAGATGGCGGAATCCTCCGGTGTCCCGACCGCTGGTGGACCTGTTGACAATGGAGGAGCGACATTTAATCATCACCTACAGGTTTGACTGTGCCACAATCCAGGAACTGTGTACCCAGTTGGAGCCTGACCTGATGTCAGCAATCCGCCATCCCACAGGAATCCCCCCTCAAAAGTGCAGGGGCTGTCAGTGCTCCATTTCCTTGCAAGTTGGTCTTTTCAAACAACAGTGGCCATGGCATCAGGGATGTCCCAGCCTATGTTTTCCAACGTGTTGTCCAGAGTGTTGTCTGCCCTGCTGAAACACATGAGGAGCTACATAGTTTTCCCTCAGGTGGAGGATTTGGCTACTGTTAAAGGTGACTTCTATGCCCAACATCATAGGTGCCATTGATGGGACTCATGTAGCTCCGGTCCCCCCCACAGGAGTGAACAGGTGTACAGGAACCGGGAGAGTTATCATTCCATGAATGTACAGATGGTATGTTTGGCAGACCAGTACATCTCCCAGGTAAATGCTATGTTCCCTGGCTCTGTGCATGACGCCTACATCCTGCGGAATAGCAGCATCCCTTATGTGATGGGTCAACTCCAGAGGCACCGGGTGTGGCTATTAGGGGACTCTGGTTACCCCCAACCTGTCATGGCTACTGACCCTAGTGAGGAATCCTAGGACCAGGACAGAGGAACGCTACAATGAGGCCCATGGGCGGACTAGGAGGGTGATCAAACGCACCTTCGGCCTCCTGAAGACCAGGTTCAGGTGCCTCCATATGACAGGTGGTTCCCTATTCTTCTCACCAAGGAAGGTGTGCCAGATCATCATCGCCTGCTGTATGCTTCACAATCTTGCTTTGCGACGCCAGGTGCCTTTTCTACAGGAAGATGGTCCAGATGACGGTGTTGTGGCAGCTGTGGAGCCTGTGTATAGTGATGAGGAGGAAGCAGAGGAAGAAGACATTGACAACAGGGACTCAGTCGTCCAGCAATATTTCCAGTGACACACAGGTGAGAACACTTTCTTGACTACTACAAGTACTTTCACACTTCTACCTCTATCCTGTCTGTCAATTTCAAGCAGTATTTTGTAACTGAGTTGTACATTCCCATTACGGTTTCACAGGTGTGGTTACCAACGTGTGTAATCTGCTTGCATCCTTCATGGACTTGTGATGTGTGACATTACATTTGTGAATGGATTTTGTCACTGTCATAGCTAATACACATTTTCAAAATCACAGACTGACTCCAGATTGTTTTGTGCTTTAAGGGTATTTATTGAAGTGCTAAATATTGGAGGGGGTGGTAAAATGGTGAGGGGTGATGGTGGAGGAATGTCAATGGCAGAGCCCAGTCTATTAGTCTCACAGGTGCACTGCCCATATGGGCATAGGAAGTGGAGCTGGGGCAGTTCCAATAGGGACAGGGTTACAAAGTGGGACAGTGGGATGACAATCAGGGTGGTCTCATTTCTTGGCGGGGGTCTTGCCATCATGCTCTGTCCTGTTCCTGGATCTCAGGGACCACTTGCGGGGTGGTTCTCCGTCTGCAGGGGGTGGGGTGCTGGTGTGGTGGTCCTGTGGCGGGGCGACCTGTCCACTAGCGCAGGTGGAGGTGGTGGGCAGTTCATCGTCCATGCTAGTGTCAGGGGCCCCTTGGAGTGCCACGGTGTCCCTCATGGTCTTCTGTATGTCCTTCAGCACCCCTACGATGGTGCCCAGGGCGGAGCTGATGGTTCTGAGTTCCTCCCTGATGCCCAAATACTGTTGCTCCTGCAGGCGCTGGGTCTCCTGAAACTTGGCCAGGACCGTAGCCATCGTCTCCTGGGAGTGGTGGTATGCTCCCATGATGTAGGAGAGGGCCTCGTGGAGAGTGTGTTCCCTTGGCCTGTCCGCCCCCTGTCACACAGCAGCCCTCCCAGTTCCCCTGTGTTCCTGGGCCTCCGTCCCCTGGACCGTGTGCCTACCAGACTGCCCCCAGGTCCCTGTTGTTGTTGGGGTGGTGGCTTATCCTAGGTTCCCTGTAGTGGTGGACACACAGCTGATTGATGTGTCCTGGGTACGGAGGTATGGGCCCGCTGGGTGGGTGCTGTGCTGGTGTTACCAGAGGGTGGAAGGTCTGTGTAGGGCTGTGCCTGTGCGAGGGGAACCGACTGTCCCGAGGCCCACGATGGTCCGGGCTGGTCATCTGGATCCAGTTGGCCAGAGCTGCTGTCATCACTGTGGGCCTCTTCTGTTGGTGGGGTGGAGATGTCTGGACCCTCCTGTCTGGTGACGTTAGGTAGTGGTCCTGCAGTGGTATAAAAGCATGATTATTGCATCTGTGTGTGTCATGGTGTGCAATGGGTGGGTGAGCGTGTACCCCAGTGCTAGCATTCTTGTGTGGGGGCTTGTGTGATGATGGTTGGGTGGGTGTTATGGGTATGTGCAGTGAGCATGCTTTAGTGGGGGGTGTCCATGCTTTGTTGTGTCATGCAGGGCTTGGTGTTGGGATGGGTGGTTTGTGTTATTAGTACATTAGTGAGGAGTTGGAGTGATAGGGGAGGGGGTGAGTGTGGGGGAGTGTGATAGCATGCAGGTAGGGTGGGGGATTTGATAGTTAAGAGAGGACACTTACCAGTGTCCATTCCTCCACCGACTCCTCCGAGGCCCTCAGGATGCATGATGGTCAAGACCTGCTCCTCCTATGTTGTTAGTTGTGGGGTAGGAGGTGGGGGTCCGCCGCCAGTCCGCTGTACCGCGATGTTGTGCCTGGAGACCATGGAACGCACCTTCCCCCGTAGGTCGTTCCACCTCTTCCTGATGTCCACCCGATTTCTTGGGTGCTGTCCCACTGCGTTGACCCTGTCGACTATTCTTCGCCATAGCTCCATCTTCCTTGCAATTGAGGTGTGCTGCACCTGTGATCCAAACAGCTGTGGCTCTACCCAGACTATTTCCTCCGCCATGACCCTGAGCTCCTCCTCGGAGAACCTGGGGTGTCTTTGCCGTGCCATGGGGTGGTGTAGGTGATGTGTGGGGTGGTGTATGTGGTGATGAGTATGGTGATGTGTAGTGGTGTGTGGTGTTTTGTGCGTGGATGTTGTGTGCCTCTGTGTGGTGGGGTTGTCTTTGCTGTGCTCTCTCTCTCTGGCCTTCGTCAATAATTTTTTGTCGTAGGGGTTTGTGGGTGATGTGGGTGTGTGTTTTATATTGTGTTGGGTGTGTGGGAGTGGTGTTTGTATGTGTATCAGGTGTGTGTAATTCGAATTGTCCAATGTGGCGGTGTTTTGGAGATGTGTGTGTATTTTGAGCGCGGCGGTGTGTACCGGCAATGGAATACCGCAGTTGAAAGACCGCTGCCTGGATTCGTGGGTCGTGATAGCATGGGCGTGTTTCTGTTGGCATAACGGTGGAGGATTTGTTTTCACCAGTTTATCAATGACCTTTGGTGTGGTGGACTTTTGTGGGTGTCTGAATTTCGGCGGATTCCGAGATGTGGGTCATAATAGCTGTGGTGGAATTCCGCGGCGGTGTATTGGCGGTCTTCTGCAAGGCGGTAAGCGGCTTTTACCGCAAATGTTGTAATGACCCCCAATATGTTTTATATATTACATGTTTTTATATGTCCAGACTAAGGGGGTCATTATGACTCCGGTGGAAGGTGATAATGTGGCGGTCGTACCTCCAACAGGCAGGCGGTACATACCGCCACATTACCATTCCTACCACCATGGCAGTAGCAGCCGCCGGGCCGGAGATAACAATCTCTAGCCCGGCGGCCACTATAGTACTGCCCACTGCATTTTGAGCCAGCCTACCGCCATGGTTTTCGTGGCGTTAGCAATGCCATAAAAACCATGGCGGTAAGCCCTACCAGTGACAGGGAACACACATCGTCCACCCCCCTCCCTTGTCGGAAGTCCAACTTACCTTCATCCAGCTGGTCTTCCGTCAGGGAACAGGACGGGACGCTGCTCCCGCCAGCAGCGCCCGCCAGCAGTGCACCGCCAGGCCGTATCATATGTCATGATACGGCTGGCGGTGGTCTACTGGCGTGGCGGTGCTGGTGGTAGCAGTGCCACCTTAACAGCATCCGCCAGTATAGCCATGGCCAGATTTCCGTGCTTCTTGTGGTGTAAGTCCGGCTGTGGTCATAATCTGGTGGACGGATGGTAGTCGCAGTGATGGTCTTTTGGCGGCCGTCGCCGCGGCGGTAGGCGCTTTATACCGCCAATGTCATAATGTGGGCCTAAGCTAGTTAGGAAGACTGACTGATCTAAAAAAAATTGAATTTCCAGGGCACGACTAGCTTAGTTTTGACTAAAGCCCAGAACTTGATGAGCGATTAAAATAGGGCCGAAACACGTTGAAGATACAGAGGGTGTATGATCATCATTCTCCATAAACACCCAAACTAATTGACCCTTTTAATCATACCAGGAACTCCACTAATAAAGAGAAACCTAGGGGTTCAAAGGTATTTTTGTTCCTAGAAGGTCCCAAAAGAAGATTATCCAAAGTGCTCCCTGGAATATGGTCAAGCTCATCCTGGTTTTTAGGGATTAAGATGAGTGTTACAACAATAACACGAACCAGGAGGCAGGATTATAAATGAAGTAATAGTCTTTAATGTCAAACAGCACATGACCGCTCAGGTGGCCCGGTCCACCAAGGCGTAACTGCCTAGATCAGAATGTCTCCCCCAGAACAATCGTATCACATTCCAAAACCATAGCTACTCAGAACATAACGATGAGACATGATGAAGAAGCATGTCACTAATCGAATGGGTGAGGATCTAACAAAAAAAACAACTGCAGCTTGCAGGGTCAAGCATTCCTCATGTATTAAAACATTTGCTATACTGAGGGAAATAATAGGGTTTCAGCAAAACTTTTTGTCGGATGTCTTGTGTCTAGTGTTTAGTTGAAGTGGGAGGGCATATCCTACAACCCTCCTTTAGTGTAGTGTCCTCCCCATCCTGGGACCCACCAATGAATAGGCCATACACGGAGGTATGCATTACACGTCTTTATTCTTCGGCGTGCAACGACAAACTCAGCATTCTAAAGCTCCATTCACCTCACCACATTCTAACACTTATGTCATCATTCTACGGAGTCTTTCAGGAGCTAAAAGGGTTCCATCATATATACTCACAAGACAGAACAGTCTTTTACAACATATACATATTATAACTCTTCGATGAGCCTTCTTGGTGCTTTGATGACTTGTCCAGATCATGTCTTTAGAAACTGGGAATCAGTAACCAGAGTGTTCATGATCTACTTTGGTGATGAAGGAGCATTTGCAGTCTGGAATTCTATAATTGTTCTCTATGAGCCAGCCTCTACATTGAAATCAGTGTCCGATGAGCATTGAGCCACATGTTTGAAGTGCAAAGAATCTTCTGTGATAGATTTTCCTGGATGTTGGGCTGTCACCATGTGCCCTTTGCTGGTTACAACCTGAAATGACTCAGCATCAGAAGGAGCATCAGATTTACGTCTTTATGACTAATGAACGAACACTTGATCTCCTCATTTAAAGACAATGGCCCTCATTACGACCCTAGCGGTCGGTGTTAAAGCGGCGTTAATACCGCCAACACGCTGGCAGTAAAAAAAATTGGATTTTGACCCTGGTGGTAACCGCCATCACGGTAATGGCCGCTGGGCTGGAGACTTCAGTCTCCAGCCCGGTGGCCTTCACAATCCCACCCTCGGGATTACAATCCGGTCTACCGCCATGGTTTTCGTGCCAATCTTACTGCCATGAAAACCATGGCGGTAGGCACTATCAGTGCTAGGGAATCCCTTCCCCCTCCCCAGAGTCCTCCACCACCCTCCCCCTCCCTCTCCCGCCCCCGCACATGTACACACCCACACGCACACCCATAAACACAAAAGCACACACGCATACCCACATCCACCCACGCATGCCCTATACATACCCACACACCGCAACACACCAACATACTTCGTCGCACGCACGCATTCACAACACACAACATACACACATTCAGTCATTCATGCACTCATTCAACGTGACTCACACCTGCATGCACGCATACCAAAACATACACACACCCCCACATACACACAACAGCTCCCACCCCCCTCTCCTGTTGGAGAGGGTGGGTCCTCCGGCTGGAGAGGGGCCGCAGCGCTGCTGTCAGCAGCAGCGTCTGCCAGCAAAACACCATCAAAAACATAATTGGTCAGGATACAGTCGAATGTGTTTTGCTGGCGTGGTGGCAGCGCCGCCTTACCGCCATCCGCTGCCATGACCGTCGGCGGTATTCCGCCAGCCTTCTGGTGGAATACCGTAGACGGTCATAATATGCGTAGACGGCTGGTAGCCACGGTGGCAGCATGTTGGCGTCCGTCACTGTGGCAATAGGCGGCAGTTACCACCTGTAGGAAGTTGGCTCTGTATGCACTATTTCAAAGTAAGGAATAGTATGCACAGAGTCCAAGGGTTCCCCTTAGAGGTAAGAAAGTGGCAAAAAGAGATAATTCTAATGCTCTATTTTGTGGTAGAGTGGTCGAGCAGTAGGCGTATCAGAGGGTAGTGTTAAGCATTTGTTGTATACACACACAGGCAATAAATGAGGAACACACACTCAGAGACAATTCCAGGCCAATAGGTTCTTGTATAGAAAAATAGCTTTCCTTAGTTTATTTTAAGAACCACAGGTTCAAGATTTACAAGTAATGCTTTAAATGAAAGGTACTTCACTTAGGAACTTTAGGAACTTTGAATTAGCAAAATAGCCTATACAGTTTTCACATAAATGGCATATAGCTATTTTAAAACTAGACACAGTGAAATTTTCAACAGTTCCTGGGGGAGGTAAGTGTTTGTTAGTTTTTGCAGGTAAGTAAACCACCTATGGGGTTCAAACTTGGGTCCAAGGTAGCCCACCGTTGGGGGTTCAGAGCAACCCCAAAGTTACCACACCAGCAGCTCAGGGCCGGTCAGGTGCAGAGGTCAAAGTGGAGCCCAAAACGCATAGGCTTCAATGGAGAAGGGGGTGCCCCGGTTCCAGTCTGCCAGCAGGTAAGTATCCGCGTCTTCGGAGGGCAGACCAGGGGGGTTTTGTAGGGCACCAGGGGGGGACACAAGTCCACACAGAAAGTACACCTTCAGCGGCACGGGGGCGGCCGGGTGCAGTGTGCAAACAAGCGTCAGGTTCGCAATAGAAATCAATGGGAGACCAAGGGGTCTCTTCAGCGATGCAGGCAGGCAAGGGGGGGCTCCTCGGGGTAGCCACCACCTGGGCAAGGGAGAGGGCCACCTGGGGATCACTCCTGCACTGGAGGTCGGATCCTTCAGGTCCTGGGGGCTGCGGATGCAGTGCCTTTACCAGGTGTCGGGTCTTTGAAGCAGGCAGTCGCTGTCAGGGGGAGCCTCGGGATTCCCTCTGCAGGCGTCGCTGTGGGGGCTAAGGGGGGTCAACTCTGGCTACTCACGGTCTCGTAGTCGCCAGGGAGTCCTCCCTGTGGTGTTTGTTCTCCACAAGTCGAGCCAGGGGCGTCGGGTGCAGAGTGCAAAGTCTCACGCTTCCGGCGGGAAACGCGTGTTGTTTCAAAGTTGCTTCTTTGTTGCAAAGTTGCAGTCTTTGTGGAAAAGAGCCGCTGTCCTCGGGAGTTCTTGGTCCTTCTACATGCAGGGCAGTCCTCTGAGGCTTCAGAGGTCGCTGGTCACTGTGGAACGCGTCGCTGGAGCAGTGTCTTTAGAAGTGGGGAGACAGGCCGGTAGAGCTGGGGCCAAAGCAGTTGGTGTCTCCGTCTTCTCTGCAGGTTTTTCAGCTCAGCAGTCCTTCTTCATCTTAGGTTGCAGGTATCTATCTTGCTGTGTTCTGGGAGCCCCTAAATACTCGATTTAGGGGGGTGTTTAGGTCTGGGGGGTTAGTAGCCAATGGCTACTAGCCCTGAGGGTGGCTACACCCTCTTGGTGCCTCCTCCCTGAGGGGAGGGGGGCACATCCCTAATCCTATTGGGGGAATCCTCCATCTGCAAGATGGAGGATTTCTAAAAGTCAGAGTCACCTCAGCTCAGGACAACTTAGGGGCTGTCCTGACTGGCCAGTGACTCCTCCTTGTTTTTCTCATTATCTCCCCTGGACTTGCCGCCAAAAGTGGGGGCTGTGTCCAGGGGGCGGGCATCTCCACTAGCTGAAGTGCCCTGGGGCATTGTAATATGAAGCCTGAGCCTTTGAGGCTCACTGCTAGGTGTTACAGTTCCTGCAGGGGGGAGGTGTGAAGCACCTCCACTCAGAGCAGGCTTTTGTTTCTGTCCTCAGAGAGCACAAAGGCCCTCACCACATGGGGTCAGAAACTCGTCTCTCAGCAGCAGGCTGGCACAGACCGGTCAGTCCTGCACTGAACAGTTGGGTAATATACAGGGGGCATCTCTAAGATGCCCTCTGTGTGCATTTTTTAATAAATCCAACACTGGCATCAGTGTGGGTTTATTATTCTGAGGAGTTTGATACCAAACTTCCCAGTATTCAGTGTAGCCATTATGGAGCTGTGGAGTTCATTTTTGACAGACTCCCAGACCATATACTCTTATGGCTATCCTTCAATTACAATGTCTAAGGTTTTGCTTAGACACTGTAGGGGCATAGTGCTCATGCATCTATACCCTCACCTGTGGTATAGTGCACCCTGCCGTAGGGCTGTAAAGCCTGCTAGAGGGGTGACTTACCTATGCCACAGGCAGTGTGAGGTTGGCATGGCACCCTGAGGGGGTTGCCATGTCGACTTAGTCATTTTCTCCCCACCAGCACACACAAGCTGGCAAGCAGTGTGTCTGTGCTGAGTGAGGGGTCTCTAGGGTGGCATAAGACATGCTGCAGCCCTTAGAGACCTTCCCTGGCATCAGGGCCCTTGGTACCAGGGGTACCAGTTACAAGGGACTTAGCTGGGTGCCAGGGCTGTGCCAATTGTGGAGACAATGGTACATTTTAGGTGAAAGAACACTGGTGCTGGAGCCTGGTTAGCAGGGTCCCAGCACACTTCTCAGTCAAGTCAGCATCAGTATCAGGCAAAAAGTGGGGGGTAACTGCAACAGGGAGCCATTTCCTTACACAAGCCCCCCCCAGCCCACAGGCCAGGAGACTCAGCCAAAGCTGGGAGAGTCTTCCTAGTCTGTCAGGCGAGGAAGAGTAGAGGAAATAGGCTGGTTTGTTGCAGGGCCTACTCTGCCTTACATCCTCCTGTTCAAGCCATTCCCTCTGGGGAACTGACCCACTTCCACAGTGATAGGACCTAGTCTGAATTGCCTCTTGTCTGTGCTTTTAATGTCTTCACCCGTTCTCTCTAGTTTGGGGTTAGAGGTACCCACCTCTTCTAATCTTATCTTAGCCAGGGTCACCCCTAGCTTACCTAAAGAGGTTACCCAGAGCAGGAGAAACCCCACCATGACCAACAGGGTCAGGGGGCCTAATTTGCTATTTGGTATGGGGTGAGACCACCATGCCAAGGATAGTGCAGACATAAAGGCTAACACCCAATAGAGGCCAATGACAGCTGTCAGTGCCCAGAACCACACCTTTAGCTCTTCACCTGCAAGGGAAGGAGCTACGTTACAGGCTTCTTTGGGTTCAGGGTGCCAGTCTGCTGTGTAAGAGTGGGGGGTTACTACATCTTGCAGTAAACACCCTTCTTCCACTCTTTTGTCTGTTAACTGAGGAGCCACCCACTCAGGTTTAACAGTTGCCTGACTAGCCAGGACTTCTTGTGGGTCAGGTTGAACTTTACCAGTGCCAATTTTGGAGTTCTCCCCTACTGGAGCAGAATCTCCTTGGCTTGCTGGAACCTTGGCTAAAGGTTGTCCACCTTTCCTACTCGGTTTTCCTTTCTTTTTCTTTTGGGGCCTACTTGCAGTTACTGCAGGGGTAGCACCTCCAGAATCCTTGGGAGAGGACTGGCACTGGACCAGTTCCTCTCTTGGGCTCTGACTAACCTCTGGGTAGTCATTTCCAAGGAGACAATCAAGGAGGAGGTCTGTATTGACTACCACCCTTCTCCAGCTAAAAGTCTCACCCACTTCTATGGGCACAAAAGCCACAGGCCTATCAGTGACCCTGTCTGGGCTAACTCTTACTCTGGCAGTCTCACCTGGGATGTACTGGTTTGAGAACACCAGCCTGTCATGCACAATAGTGTGACTCGCACAAGTGTCTCTCAGGGCAGTGGCTGGGATTCCATTCACCAGTAGGTGGTGGAAGTCTCTACTTCCCTCTGGAATCTCCAACTCACCTGTTGGGCCCTTTTTCCAGTTGAAGGCTATGGAGACCTCCTCATCTGAGAAGTCATCCCCAAGGGCTACACTGGTCACCCCTGGGATTTTGCTAGGGTTTTTTTTTTTGGGACAAGAAGTGTCCTTGGTGTGGTGCCCTGTCTGTCTACAGTTTTGGCACCATGCCTTAGTGGCATCCCAGTTCTTACCCTGGTACCCACCTTTGTTTTGGGTTGTGTCTTGGGGCCCACCCACCTGGTCTGTTTTTTGGGGGCCTACAGAGGACTCTTTTTCTTTATTTCTAGTGTCACCCACTTTCTCCTGGGGAGGCTTTATAACCCCTTTCCTTTGGTCACCCCCAGTGGAAGTTTTGGTTACCCTAGTCTTGACCCAGTGGTCTGCCTTCTTTCCCAATTCTTGGGGAGAAATTGGACCTAGGTCTACCAGATACTGATGCAACATTTCATTGAAGCAGTTACTTAAAATGTGTTCTTTCATAAACAAAGTATAAAGCCCAACATAGTCATGCACTTCATTTCCAGTTACCCAACCATCCAGTGTTTTCACTGAGTAGTCAACAAAATCAACCCAGGTCTGGCTCGAGGATTTTTGAGCCCCCCTGAACCTAATCCTGTACTCCTCAGTGGAGAATCCAAAGCCCTCCATCAGGGTAGCCTTCATGAGGTCATAGGATTCTGCATCTTTTCCAGAGAGTGTGAGGAGTCTATCCCTACACTTTCCAGTGAACATTTCCCAAAGGAGAGCACCCCAGTGAGATCTGTTTACTTTTCTGGTTGCACAAGCCCTCTCAAAAGCTGTGAACCATTTGGTGATGTCATCACCATCTTCATATTTAGTTACAATCCCTTTAGGGATTTTCAACATGTCAGGAGAATCTCTGACCCTATTTATGTTGCTGCCACCACTGATGGGACCTAACCCCATCTCTTGTCTTTCCCTTTCTATGGCTAGGAGCTGTCTCTCTAAAGCCAATCTTTTGACCATCCTGGCTAACAGTAGGTCATCTTCACTGAGGCTATCCTCAGTGATTTCAGAGGTGCTGGACCCTCCTGTGAGAGAAGCAGCATCTCTGACTATCACATTTGGAGTCAGGGTTTGAGGAGCCCTGGCCTCCCTAACTAGGACTGGAGGTGGGACTTCCTCCACATCACTAGCTTCCCCCTCTGTGAGGTCATCTTCAGAGGGGTTGTTCTTGGCAAACTCTGCCAAAAGCTCCTGGAGCTGTATTTTGGTAGGGTTTGAACCAGTCTTAATCTTTTTCGTTTTGCAGAGAGACCTTAACTCTTTCATCCTAAGATTCAGGTTAGGGGTGATGTCGAGTTCCATCACATTCTCTTCTGCATTAGACATTATGCTTCTAAAAGTTGGAATACTTTTTAAGAATCTAAAACTATCTCTAGAACTTAATTCAAACTTTTACAAAACTTTTAAACTCTAAAAGAAATGCTAACAGGGACAAACACAAGGCCCTAGCAGGACTTTTAAAAATTTAGAAAAATAGCTCAAATTTCAAAAATCAGTTTCTAATGACAATTTTTGGAATTTAGTCGTGTGATCAGGTATTGGCTGAGTAGTCCAGCAAATGCAAAGTCTTGTACCCCACCGCTGATCCACCAATGTAGGAAGTTGGCACTGTATGCACTATTTCAAAGTAAGGAATAGTATGCACAGAGTCCAAGGGTTCCCCTTAGAGGTAAGATAGTGGCAAAAAGAGATAATTCTAATGCTCTATTTTGTGGTAGTGTGGTCGAGCAGTAGGCTTATCAGAGGGTAGTGTTAAGCATTTGTTGTACACACACAGGCAATAAATGAGGAACACACACTCAGAGACAATTCCAGGCCAATAGGTTTTTGTATAGAAAAATATATTTTCTTAGTTTATTTTAAGAACCACAGGTTCAAGATTTACAAGTAATGCTTCAAATGAAAGGTACTTCACTTAGGAACTTTAGGAACTTTGAATTAGCAAAATAGCATATACAGTTTTCACATAAATGGCATATAGCTATTTTAAAACTAGACATAGTGCAATTTTCAACAGTTCCTGGGGGAGGTAAGTGTTTGTTAGTTTTTGCAGGTAAGTAAACCACCTACGGGGTTCAAACTTGGGTCCAAGGTAGCCCACCGTTGGGGGTTCAGAGCAACCCCAAAGTTACCACACCAGCAGCTCAGGGCCGGTCAGGTGCAGAGGTCAAAATGGTGCCCAAAACGCATAGGCTTCAATGGAGAAGGGGGTGCCCCGTTTTCAGTCTGCCAGCAGGTAAGTACCCGCGTCTTCGGAGGGCAGACCAGGGGGGTTTTGTAGGGCACCAGGGGGGGACACAAGTCCACACAGAAAGTACACCCTCAGCGGCACGGGGGCGGCCGGGTGCAGTGTGCAAACAAGCGTCGGGTTCGCAGTAGAAATCAATGGGAGACCAAGGGGTCTCTTCAGCGATGCAGGCAGGCAAGAGGGGGGCTCCTCAGGGTAGCCACCACCTGGGCAAGGGAGAGGGCCACCTGGGGGTCGCTCCTGCACTGGAGGTCGGATCCTTCAGGTCCTGGGGGCTGCGGATGCAGTGCCTTTACCAGGTGTTGGGTCTTTAAAGCAGGCAGTCGCGGTCAGGTGGAGCCTTGGGGTTCCCTCTGCAGGCGTCGCTGTGGGGGCTCAGGGGGGTCAACTCTGGCTACTCACGGTCTCGTAGTCGCCGGGGAGTCCTCCCTGTGGTGTTTGTTCTCCACAAGTTGAGCCGGGGGCGTCAGGTGCAGAGTGCAAAGTCTCACGCTTCCGGCGGGAAATGCGTGTTGTTTCAAAGTTGCTTCTTTGTTGCAAAGTTACAGTCTTTGTGGAACAGAGCCGCTGTCCTCTGGAGTTCTTGGTCCTTCTAGATGCAGGGCAGTCTTCTGAGGCTTCAGAGGTCACTGGTCCTTGTGGAACGCGTCTCTGGAGCAGTGTCTTTAGAAGTGGGGAGACAGACCGGTAGAGCTGGGGCCAAAGCAGTTGGTGTCTCCGTCTTCTCTGCAGGTTTTTCAGCTCAGCAGTCCTTCTTCGTCTTAGGTTGCAGGAATCTATCTTGCTGTGTTCTGGGAACCCCTAAATACTCAATTTAGGGGTGTGTTTAGGTCTGGGGGTTAGTAGCCAATGGCTACTAGCCCTGAGGCTGGATACACCCTCTTGGTGCCTCCTCCCTGAGGGGAGGGGGGCACATCCCTAATCCTATTGGGGGAATCCTCCATCTGCAAGATGGAGGATTTCTAAAAGTCAGAGTCACCTCAGCTCAGGACACCTTAGGGGCTGTCCTGGCTGGCCAGTGACTCCTCCTTGTTTTTCTCATTATCTCCCCTGGACTTGCCGCGAAAAGTGGGGTCTGTGTCCAGGGGGCGGGCATCTCCACTAGCTGGAGTGCCCTGGGGCCTTGTAACACGAAGCCTGAGCCTTTGAGGCTCACTGCTAGGTGTTACAGTTCCTGCAGGGGGGAGGTGTGAAGCACCTCCACCCAGAGCAGGCTTTTGTTTCTGTCCTCAGAGAGCACAAAGGCCCTCACCACATGGGGTCAGAAACCGCCCCCTCTAAGCCCCGCCCCCCGCTGTCACTTCAGTGCGGCCCTTGGCCGCAAACCATACTGCAATTTTGGCCCCCGAGAAAAAGTTTGTGAGTACCCATGGTCTAATGTCATCTTGAAAGAATCTCTGCAGCTGGTGACACACCAAAACTCAGTCTTTTGTATCTAGACAGACCAATATATGTAGAAAAGGTTGTAATGTACCTGCAATTCACCCTGAGTTACAACTGATGACCTCCTTTATTTAAATCAAGACAAAATAGAATTTCACACCATTCAATTGTATTATCATGTCAGTAATGTGCGGACCTGGATGTCGTTCTCTTGCAATTGCCTTGTTCGCTTGACGTATATCCATGCAGATGCATACAGCTCCTTCACTGTCCTGTTTGGGCAATACCATTATGGGAGAAACCCATGGCTTTGGACCAGTAGAATGCCTAATGATATCATGCTTAAATAATGATTTGAGTTCCTTTTCAGCAGCTTCTTGTAAATAAATGCAATTCGTCTGTGTCCTTGAACAACAGGATAAACATCCTCATTGATATTCAATTGAACTTTCATAGTGTTACGTTTTCCTAACCCATTAAATAATGAAGGAGACAGACTTACTGTTTCGTGATGAGCATTCATATTATAGTTCACTGATATCAGTCCCATATCAGCAGCTGTGCTGAAGGTGAGTAGACAGGTTCTTGACGCTGTAATTTGAAGTATGTAAATGGGCACTTGCACTTTTGTTTTGTTGTGTTTTATAGTAGCTACAAATTAACCTTTACTTTTTAAAGGCATTGATGCACCCCATGTGAACCCTTTTGTTTTTGATGGCGACAATTGTGGGACAGAGATAGTTCATTGTATTTCTCCTCAGGCATAATATTTATCAACGCTCCACCATCGATAATGAAAGGTATTGCACAACCATTTATTTTAAGTGTAGTCTTCGGGCAATGTTTGAACGTCTTGGGTGTTTTTTCATGCAGACTTTTCTTTGACTGGTTTTTCTCTTCATATGCGGCAAGTCTAACATGGGCACATTTGTCTAAGCTAAACATTGACATTGCACAATCATCTTTTTCACTTTCACTTGATACTGAAACTTTCACAAAATGGTTCTCTTTACCACAGCCTTTACATATCTGACCAATGGATGGACATTTACCTTTGTTTATAAATGGCAATCCACATCTGAAACATATGTTTTTCAGTGGAGACATCACCTTGTGGCTTTGTGTTTCTGATTACTTGTCATGTTCATGACTGTCTCACTTTGGGCATCTCAAGGCTCCATGTCAGCAGCTTGTCGATCAGCACACTCTTCAGCTCTGGCAGCCATGAGAACTCGCTTCAGACTATGGCCCTCATTATGACATTGGCAGTAAATAGCGCCTACCGCCACGGTGATGGCCGTCAACATACCGTTGCCGTGGCTACCAGCTGCCCACCCGCATTATGACCGTAGACGGAATTCCGCCAGAAGGCTGTCGGAATTCCGTTGACGGTCATGGCAGCGGACGGTGGTAAGGTGGCGCTGCTGCCAGCAGCAGTGCCACGCCAGCAAAACACCGCCTACCGTATCATGTTCCGTGATATGGCCTGGCGGTGTTTTGCTGGTGGACGCTGATGCTGGCAGCAGCGCTGTATTGCTACATGCACTACGTGCAAGGTGAACAGTGGTGCAGGGTAAGAACAATGAAATATACTATGGACCATTGGCCTTTGCTTCCATTTTACATTGGTTCACGACTCCATTTTGTCGAGTCTGGTTCTGTGCGTAAAGCACTGTTCTGTGTTTTTCCACAAGCTTCGGCAAGCTGCAGGGTGGGGTATTTTTCTGCTCAACTTCGCTCCATCTGCCTGATACGAAGGGCGCTATTTACATTCCACGAGCTATCAGTTAGGACAACAGGGGGATGCGCCTGTACTCACGGAGGAATGCAAGCTTCACCTTGGAGCCCTCTTCTGGGAACCTGGCCCATTCCAAGGAGACGTTTCGAAGGGTGAACAAGGTACCGCCGATTGCACAATCTGTAAAGGAGGGGGGCTTTTTCTAGAAAAGACTCCTGGGCAGTGGTAAATACTATAAAGGTCAGGAGCCTTGATGGACTGTTTTAGGAACTCTCTTTTGGGTTGGACGCAATGCCAGGAGGACTGATTGTCCCGAAGGAGACTCCCTGTGCCAGTCGATTTGGGTTCCCCGGCTTTGTGTGTGGCGGAGGGATGCAGAATCTCTTTCCGGTGAAGCCTTTCAATTTATAAGCTTTTAAGCATATTGTGTGTGGGTGTGTAAAATGTACTTATTCTTGCAGTTATTCTCATGTTATTTTTCATGATATCACAGAGTGTTTGTATTCTTGCAGTTATTCTCATGTTATTTTTCATGATATATTAGTGTGGTCAGTTTTGCTATATGAGAACTTTCCCTATAAATAAACGTGATTATTCTACTTACTAAGGTGTGTAAGAGTGATTGTTTCACATTGTGCTCTAAACTATCCTGAAGTGCATAGTTCTGTTATTCTGAAGAGTGAAGCAACACAATTTGGCGTAGTTGGCAGGATTCAAAGAAAAAAAAAGGAATATGTTTAATAAGATCAAAGCGAGTTCAAAAGCAAGTTCTCATGTATCAAACCTGGACATAGAAATACCGGGGTGGGAAACTGCCCCGTATAAACTTTTAGCTCAGGAATGGTCACGTTGTGTTGGATTGTGTGAAAATTGGAATGCGTGTATGTTAAATGCAGAACCTGAAGATGTTTTTACATGTTTACAAAAAGTGTCAATTGACAAGGGAAAAGAGATTTGTACGTTAGGGAGGCGAGGCTGGATCTTGCTCTCTGCGTACAGAAAGTTGCATGAAAAATGTTTACAGTTACAAAAAGACCACGAGCAGCTGGAGAAGGAGTTAGTAGAAGCCCGAAATTCCTCTACCATGTTAGCTTGTCAAAATAAATTGTTAAGTGATAAGCTTGAAATGTACCAGCTGGTTGCAGAGAGGACGGCAGTTAGCGTCGCTCAATATAAACACAAGAAACGAAGCGGGAAAGTTAATAAAAAGAAGGTACATTTAGCTATCTCTCAGGCAGGATTTGCCTTTGACCCTGAGCTTTGGGACGGAAACATCTGGGATACATCTGATTTTTCAGATGAGTCCGGGGGTGATAATTGTCAAGATGTTAGTCAGGAAAAAACAGAGTGCAGGAATGTTGTCCGTGCGCAGCCCATATATCTGCGAAAGTTACAGCATAGCCCAGCTAACTCTGGAGGGGTGATGCTGGATGCTCTGGAGGATTACACACAGCAAGAACTAAGTGATGTGATAGACAGATTTCGACAGAGGTCTGGGGAAACATTGCTTACGTGGATGGTGCGAGTGCATGATATGGGGGGTCACGGGGTCCAATTGGATCACAGCGACGCCCCAAGGCTTTGTATCTTAAGTACGTACCCAGTTATCCAAAGTGAGTTTAGGACTTATCCAGGGAATGGCCCCATGACCAATCTGTTGGAGTTAGCGGCGCAAGTGTGTGCTCAGAAGTATCCGACAGAGTCAGACTGGCCACCTAATGATAAACCATGGTATACTTTAAGAGATGCAGTACAGAGATTAAAGGAGGAAGGGATGAAAACAGCTATCTTTCTGGGTAATGCTCATAATTTGATGAATGGAATTTTAAATGTGTCTGTGCGAAACCGGCTGATTAGGTCCGCTCCTCCTGCATACAAGCATGTCATCATGACTTTGTTAATTAATCAGACTGGTAACCCACTGTCTCAGGTGGTAGAAGCGGTGCATGAGTTAAGTGATTTAGGGGAGTAGACTAAGCCAGAGAGGAATTCACGGTCTGAGAATCGTACTGATAACAACAGGGTGTCAAGGCAGTACATGTTTCTGGCCTTGCTGAAAGATGGGGTGGCCAGGGATGACATTGATGGGATAACCACCAAGGACATGTGGGAGATGTATCGCAAACGCGGTTTGGATAAGAAGGAGGGGAGCAGGAAAGGGAACAAGAAAGATAACAAACTGGTGAACCAGAGAAAGGCAGGATGGGAGGAGCGCGAGGATGAAAAGGGAGAGAGAGGGAGAGAGCCCCGCAGTAGAGAGAGATCCCCAGATGATGGAGATTGGAAGCAAGAGCACCGAGGCTCAGAGGGAACCCGGAGCAGGGAGAGAGACCGGGAACTGACAGGTTCTGAGAGAACTCAAGGAAGAGATTGGGAGAGGGAGCTAGTAAGCTCAGAGAGATTACGAGGCAGAGCCAGGGAGGAGGAGCTCCCTGAGAATTACCGCAGACTGTATCTAGATCTGACTTGGGCAGACTCCGATGTGTGCAGAGTGAAAATAGACTAGGAAATAGGTCAAACTCCGGTGCAGGGATGGGCTCGCAAAGATAACAGACCACATGTTAAAGTAGAAATTGTTTGGGGAAACGTGGAAATGTTCAGAAAGTTCGAGCCCTTGTTGACACCAGAGCGGAGGCCTCTTTAATTCATGGAAACCCAAGAAAATTCAAGGGACAGTACTTCACCATTACGGGACTGGGCGGAAAAGAAACCCCAGCAGTGCAGATAGTGGTTCCCATGAAAATAGGGGCACTCCCAAAGAGAGAATACACTGTCTTGATTGTGCCCATTCCCGAGTACATTATTGGGATTTACATTTTGAAAGGGATGACCCTACATTTGGAAGATGGATGTTATCAATTTGGTTCCAAAAGATTTATATCAATAGCCGCCGCGAGGGGCTGTTGAAGATTCCTCCAGTAACACTTCCCCAAGCCACTAAGGTGATTCAAATGAAACAGTACAGAATACCGGGAGGACATGAAGAGATTAGCCAGACTATACATGACTTACTGGAGGCCGGGGTAATAATTCCCATCACCACTGCGTGGAATAATGTCCCCTGGCCTGTTCGCAAATGTGATAACGGTTGGAGAATTTGCATTGATTATCACCAGTTGAATAAACATACCCCTCCTCTGACTGCGGAGGTCCCAGACACCATTACTTTGATTGAAAACATACAGAAACACAGTAGGACTTGGTATGCCACAATTGACATTGCCAATGCGTTCTTCACGATACCAATAGCCACTGAGAGCCAGCCAGAGCTGGCATTCCAGCGGGCGGGGCGCCAGTATACCTTCTGTAGATTGCCCATGGGGTATTTACATAGCTCCACTATCTGTCACCGGCTGGTGGCAGAGCATTTGGATGAAGTACCAGTGGTTCCTGGAGTGCAAATTTCCCACTACATAGATGACGTGATGATGCAGGGAGAGACACAAGAACAGGTGCAGATTCAGCTAGAAAGGGTGGTGGAACATTTGCAGGATAAAGGGTGGGAGATTAACCCAGAGAAAGTGCAGGGACCGTCTCAGAGCGTGAAATATTTGGGCATTCAGTGGAATCAGGGACACAGAGAAGTGTTGCCAAAAATGAAACAAAAGATTAAAGAATTTGCAGTTCCGCGAAATCGGAAGGAAGCCCAGAGTTTTATTGGACTATTCGGGTATTGGAGACAGCACATACCCCATTTGTCTCAGATTTTGGCCCCATTGTACAAAGTTACATGAAAGAAGAATGCGTTTGAATAGGGAGAGCAGGACCAGCGTGCGTTTGAATTGGCGAAAGACGCCATTCAGCATGCTTTGGATTTGTGGGCGATTCAGGAGGGAGACATCAAGCTGAATGTGACAGTCCAGGGGCAGCATGCTAATTGGAGTTTATGGCAAAAAGAAGGAAGAAAGAGGGTGCCCCTGGGATTTTGGACAAAGAAGTTACCCGAGGCAGGAGAGCGGTACACTCCCTTTGAGAAGCAGCTGCTGGCTTGCTATTAGGCTCTGGTTGATACCGAGAAAATTACATTGGGACATAATGTGATTTTAAGACCTGAAATCCCCATCATGCAGTGGGTAATGAGTTCTCCTAAGACTCACAGAATTGGGCATGCGCAGGAAGCCAGCATTATAAAATGGAAATGGTGTGTCCAGGACAGGTTTTGCATGAGCAGGTAGCGCAGGCTCCCGTGGAAAATTCAGAAATGTTGCACGATGTACCTCCGGTGTGTGAATCTCCGGTAGGATGGGCCAGCCGTTCGCAGACTTGTCTGCAGATGATAAAAAACATGTGTGGTTCACAGATGGCTCAGCAAAATATGTTGGAGCGAAAAGGCACTGGAAAGCAGTGTCCTATAATCCTGTTACAAAGAAGCTTTTAACAACTACAGGACAGGGAAGAAGTAGTCAGTTTGTAGAGCTTTACGCTGTGTATCAAGCTTTGAAACAAGAACTACCCGGAAAATGTCACATTTATACAGATTCCTGGTCTACCGCCACTGGGTTAGCTACTTGGCTTCCCACGTGGCATGCACATCAGTACAAAATCCATAACAAAGAGGTATGGGGGAAGGAGTTATGGCAGGAGATCTGGGAAATGTTACCTCAAAGCACCGTGACTGTCTATCATGTGGGCGCTCACTGTCCAACTGATTCATTAGACCGATGGTTCAATTGTCTTGCAGACGATCGAGCCAAGATTCAAGAGGCTGAAGTGGAGGCGCAGAATTCTGATTTGGTGGAAATGGCTAAATGGGCACACAAGAAATGCGGACATCTTGGAGAAAAAGCTACTCACAGGTGGGCAGAGATTAGAGGGATGCATCTTCCCCTAGATTTAATTGAAACAGCAATCATTGAATGTCCCATTTGTCAGCATACACAGCACAGACCAGTCCCACAGGTGGTGAGAGGCCAGCTAGGCAGAGGTAAATTGCCAGGACAGATATGGCAGATTGATTACATTGGACCAATGTCAGTGAGCAGAGGGTGTCAGTATGCCTGCACAGTGGTGGATACTTACTCTGGTTATCTCATAGCCTTTCCCTGCAAGCGCGCAACTCAGCAGAGCACCCTGAAAACATTAGATCTGTTGATTCTGTACTATGGAGTGCCGCTCCAAATTCAAAGTGATAACGCCAGCCACTTCAAGGGCAGACTAGTGCAGGACTATTGTGCACAACACAACATTGAGTGGATTTTTCACATACCTTACTACCAACAAGCAGCGGGACTGATTGAGAGAATGAATGGGTTGTTGAAAGAACAATTGCGCAAACTGTTTGATGGTACACTGAAGGGGTGGAGGGATAATTTGAAAGATGCTTTGCAAATTTTGAACAACCGACCCCTTACGAATGCTGAGACACCTCTCATGAGAATGCCCACACCTGCTTTACAGATTAATCCATTTACAGCAAGCAATACCATAGTGTATTGGGAAACAGCTCTAGGAGCTTTGGCCCCATATTGAGCTACACCAGAATCTGCAGGACTTGACCTGCATGCTTTACACATGCAACGATTGAAGCCTAGAGACTTCACTCTGATTGAAACAGGGGTTAGAATTCAGATTCCCCCTGAGTATTATGGTCTAATCGCCCCTCGATCTGGGCTCGCCCTTAAAGGCATCCAAATTTTAGGTGGCGTGATAGATGCAGACTACCAGGGCGAGTTGAAAGTTATTCTCTTGAACAGTGATGACCAGACCTAGTGGTGCAACCCGGTGATTGCGTTGCCCAAATTGTCATCATGCCGGTTTATGGAGGTGTTGTCAAGAAGGGGACTGCCCCAGCCCTTCTCACTGTAAGAGGCAAAGGAGGGTTCGGATCTACTGACAAGAACCCAGGGGCCAAAATCTGGATTGAATCCCCAAATAACCCTCCTCAACCCGCTGATGTCATTGCCACTGGACCAGACAATGTCCTGGTAGTTATGCGACCTGGTCAAGACAAATGGGAACATGTTCCTGCTGACAAATGCTATTTGCGAGAATAATAATACGTGTTTTGTCTTTTGTTCTTTTCAGATCATCCTGTGGGATGCCTGTGCGATGAGTGTGGTGTATGGAGCCCTTTTGGGAGTCTCCACCGGGGAGCGGGAGGGGCTCATAGCCCAAAGATTCAATCGTCAGCAGCAGATGCCGACACTGTTACATCAACCGAAAAATGTTTGGATTCATCTGGCGCAGGAAGTGCTGAATGTATCTCACTTCTGTATGAATAACATGCGAAGCGTTCAAGATCTGATTACCACTTGTCTAGTGGCGGTGCCCACTCCTGCTGTGGTATAATTGCACATCTTTAACAACACAAACCAGGATGGAATGGTGGATGTGAGTGACGTTCGCTCCCATCTGTCACTCTATGAGTACTGCCATCATTGCCCGGAGGTGGGCAGGCGGTTGTAGAGGAACATGACATCCATACTCACGTTTAACATCTCAAATGGGGATGTGTGCTATTTATTGACCTGTGATCCTATAAAGATAGGTAAATGTGCTCAGCTTAAAATGAAGAAAAGAGACAAAAACTTAACTGCTGCACAACAGACATTGTGCCACTCACGAAATGACCTGACTTGTTTGAATGTAAATAATTCAATGTTCTGCCAGAATGTGGTGCCTGCTGCCAGCCACATTCAAAATGGCGCTATTTACATTCCACAAGCTATCAGTTAGGACAACAGGGGGATGCGCCTGTATTCAAAGAGGAATGCAAGCTTCACCTTGGAGCCCTCTTCTGGGAACCTGGCCCGTTCTGAGGAGACGTCTCGAAGGGTGAACAAGGTACCGCTGATTGCACAATTTGTAAAGGAGGGGGTCTTTTTCTAGAAAAGACTCCTGGGCGTTGGTAAATACTATAAAGGTCAGGAGCCTTGATGGACTGGTTTAAGAACTCTCTTCTGGGTTGGACGCAACGCCAGGAGGACTGATTGTCCCGAAGGAGACTCCCTGTGCCAGTCGATTTGGGTTCCCCGGCTTTGTGTGTGGCGGAGGGATGCAGAATCTCTTTTCGGTGAAGCCTTTCAATTTATAAGCATTTAAGCATATTGTGTGTGGGTGTGTAATATGTACTTATTCTTGCAGTTATTCTCATGTTATTTTTCATGATATCACAGAGTGTTTGCATTCTTGCAGTTATTCTCATGTTATTTTTCATTATATATTCGTGTGGTCAGTTTTGCTATATGAGAACTTGCCCCATAAATAAACCTGATTATTCTACTTACTAAGGTGTGTAGGAGTGATTGTTTCACATTGTGCTCTAAACTATCCTGAAGTGCATAGTTCTGTTATTCTGAAGAGTGAAGCAACACAAGTGCTGCGTCCCGTCTTCTGCCGGAGGACCCCCTGCAAGCAGGTAAGTTGGATTCTCCGACAGGAGATTGGGTGGGAGGTGTTGTGTGCGTATGGGGGGTTTTGTGTGTGGGGGTGTGTCTGTTTGTGTATGAGTGCATGCGGGTGTGAGTCGAGTGGAATGCATGCGTGAATGACTGAATGTGACTGTACGTGTATGTTGTATGTTGTGAATGCGTGTGTGCTACAATGCATGTTAGTGTGCGTTGCAGTGTTACCACCGTCCGCCAGGGTTGTAATGAGGGCCTAAATGTTTCTCTCAGCATTCATCGTCTAAATGAATCTGATGGGCATCCATCAATAACTCTGAGAAACATTGTTTCTCTGTCCTTAAATTCATTGAATCTATGAATCTACAGTGTTTTATGAGTGCATCCAATCTCTCAACAAATTACTCTATGGTTTCACCAACTCGTTGACATTCTTAACTGAAAATGTACCCTTTGTAATCTACCTTCGGCACTGGATTGAATTTGAGATTCAAGGCTTCTTTAATTTGATAGTACGCAATTTCATCAGCTTGCAACATTTTCTTTATGACTTTTTTTACACCATCGCCAGTAAGATTCTTGAGGTATTTGATAATCATTTTGTTATCTATCTCTTCTAGCCCATCAATGAAATAATCAAATGTCCCTATCCAAGCAGTCCATCTATCACCAATATTTTGCTTTTTTGGTAGTATCGAAGGGTGGTGGTGGTTTCAGGAAGGAAGCCGCATTGTAAATGTTCACAAGATTGGCTGACACTGCGACTAGAGCTCTCTTGGACTCCATCAGCCACAATCAGGATCTGTTCCATTCATGCCCCTACCCTTGCCCTGCAATGTGCCGGCCTTGAGGTAATCTTTTATAGTCTCATTTGGCAGAACGGCTTTCTGCAGGTCACTGCAGGTATGGATGGCTCTGTAAGCACAACTCCAGGCACTTCTCTTTGAGACACCTTCAGCAGCAGTATGATGACTCTCGTAAATTAGATCAGGTAAGCAGATGACCCTTCCATGCATCTGAGTGGTTGTGTTTTCAGTCTATCTTTTTCTCTTTGAACACCTGGTTGATCTCTGCCTTGCAGCACTTCTAATTGCGTAGTCTGCCATTGTTAATTACTGCACTGTCAAAACTTGGTTGTATCCGCCTTCAGCAGTAGTGCTCCATATACTGTATAGCTCTATATTGCGTTGTAGCGTTGTACCTTTCTGTATGGCCTTGTTCATAGTTCTTGACCAATTACGCAAATGGCTTCTCAGTAAAGCTTTTTTTATCTTCAAATACTTGACATCGGCTGGAGTTGGACTCTGACTCCACATACACCAACCGTCAATTTAACACTTCGATGAAGGCACACGAGGTATGCATGACCAGTTTACTTGGACCACAGCAAGCACTGCCAGGAAAGCACTGCCGATCTTTGGGTTATTTACCTCCTATTTCATCCCCCGTTGCAGTGTCCTCCCCAGTCTGAGTTCCCGCCAATGAATGTGCCACACATGGAGCTATGTATTACAAATCTATTTATTCTTCAGCGTGTTAATGCAAACTCAACATTCTAGACCTGCATTCACTTCACCACAATCTAACACTTATGTCATCATTCTAATGAGTCTTTCCTGAACCAAAAGGGTTCCATCATACATACTTGACATCTAGAGTCTAGCGTATCTCATTTAATGTCCTTACCAGGTTTCTTTACACAAACCCATTCACCAACTTCGATGCTCAAAGGCTTCATACTCTTCTTAGCATCATCATACAATTAGCTTTTTTTCCAAGACTTCTAATCATCTTACTACAATACTTGTTCGAAACAACCAACCACTGTTATATTTAGTCCTTGTATTTCTCATTCTCATAATGATTAAAGGAGATTGTCCCTTAGCTTCATTACTCATGACTCTGTAAATGTACACAGTTTTTCCAAGCTGCGTAACTCTATCCATATTTCTTTTAATCACTGACGGAATTTCCCCTTTACTTACAAAGTTGAGTTTCTCAAGCATGCTATTGCAGCTAGGATTATACTATGAGGTCCTATGTTTAACTTGAATTCTTTCAAAATTACTTCTTGCTTTAGTGGATAAATTTTGTAAGGAAATGGCTTCCTGTTGCAATTACCCCCCACTTTTTGCCTGCTACTGATGCTGACTTGACTGAGAAGTGTGCTGGGACCCTGCTAACCAGGCCCCAGCACCAGTGTTCTTTCACCTAAAATGTACCATTGTCTCCACAATTGGCACAACCCTGGCACCCATGTAAGTCCCTTGTAACTGGTACTCCTGGTACCAAGGGCCCTGATGCCAGGGAAGGTCTCTAAGGGCTGCAGCATGTCTTATGCCACCCTAGGGACCCCTCACTCAGCACAGACACACTGCTTGCCAGCTTGTGTGTGCTGGTGGGGAGAAAATGACTAAGTCGACATGGCACTCCCCTCAGGGTGCCATGCCAACCTCACACTGCCTGTGGCATAGGTAAGTCACCCCTCTAGCAGGCCTTACAGCCCTAAGGCAGGGTGCACTATACCACAGATGAGGGCATAGGTGCATGAGCACTATGCCCTACAGTATCTAAGCAAAACCTTAGACATTGTAAGTGCAGGGTAGCCATAAGAGTATATGGTCTGGGAGTCTGTCAAAAACGAACTCCACAGCTCCATAATGGCTACACTGAATACTGGGAAGTTTGGCATCAAACTTCTCAGAATAATAAACCCACACTGATGCCAGTGTTGGATTTATTAAAAAATGCACACAGAGGGCATCTTATAGATGCCCCCTGTATTTTACCCAATTGTTCAGTGCAGGACTGACCAGTCTGTGCCAGCCTGCTGCTGAGAGACGAGTTTCTGACCCCATGTGGTGAGGGCCTTTGTGCTCTCTGAGGACAGAAACAAAAGTCTGCTCTGGGTGGAGGTGCTTCACACCTCCCCCCTGCAGGAACTGTAACACCTAGCAGTGAGCCTCAAAGGCTCAGGCTTCGTGTTACAATGCCCCAGGGCACTCCAGCTAGTGGAGATGCCCGCCCCCTGGACACAGCCCCCACTTTTGGCGGCAAGTCCAGGAGAGATAATGAGAAAAACAAGGAGGAGTCACTGGCCAGTCAGGACAACCCCTAGGGTGTCCTGAGCTGAGGTGACTCTGACTTTTAGAAATCCTCCATCTTGCAGATGGAGGATTCCCCAATAGGATTAGGGATGTGCCCCCCCTCCCCTCAGGGAGGAGTCACAAAGAGGGTGTAGCCACCCTCAGGGCTAGTAGCCATTGGCTACTAACCCCCCAGACCTAAACACACCCCTAAATTGAGTATTTAGGGGCCCCCAGAACCAAGCAAGATAGATTCCTGCAACCTAAGACGAAGAAGGACTGCTGACCTGAAAGCCCTGCAGAGAAGACACCAACTACTTTGGCCCCAGCTCTACCGGCCTGTCTCCCCACTTCAAGAAAAACTGCAACAGCGACGCATTCCCCAGGGTCCAGCGACCTCTGAAGCCTCAGAGGAATACCCTGCATCTAAAAGGACCAAGAACTCCAGAGGACAGCGGCTCTGCTCCAAAGAAGAAACACCTTTGCAACAAAGAAACAACTTTTAAAGGACTGCACGTTTCCCGACGGAAGAGTGAGACTTTCCACTCTGCACCCGATGCCCCCGGCTCGACCTGCGGAGAAACAACACTACAGGGAGGACTCCCCGGCGACTGCGAGCCCATGAGTAGCCAGAGTTGACCCCCCCCTGTGCCCTCACAGCGACGCCTGCAGAGGGAATCCAGAGGCTCCCCCTGACCGCGGCTGCCTGCTTCAAAGAACCCGACGCCTGGTAAAGACACTGCACCCGCAGCCCCCAGGACCTGAAGGATCCGACCTCCAGTGCAGAAGCGACCCCCAGGTGGCCCTCTCCCTTGCCCAGGTGGTGGATTCCCCGAGAAGCCCCCCCCCTTGCCTGCCTGCTTCGCTGAAGAGACCCCTGGATCTCCCATTGAATCCTATTGCAAACCCGACGCCTGTTTGCACACTGCACCCGGCCGCCCCCGTGCCGCTAAGGGTGTACTTCTTGTGCTGACTTGTGTCTCCCCCGGTGCCCTACAAAACCCCCCTGGTCTGCCCTCCGAAGACGTGGGTACTTACCTGCTGGCAGACTGGATCCGGGGCACCCCTTCTCCATTGAAGCCAATGCGTTTTAGCCACCACTTTGACCTCTGCACATGACCGGCCTGAGCTGCTGGTCTGGTAACTTTGGGGTTGCCCTGAACCCCCAACGGTGGGCTACCTTGGACCCAACTTTGAACCCTGTAGGTGGTTTACTTACCTGTAAAACTAACAAACACTTACCTCCCCCAGGAACTGTTGAAAATTGCACTGTGTCCAGTTTTAAAATAGCTTATTGCCATTTGTGTGAAAACTGTATATGTTATTTTGCTAATTCAAAGTTCCTAAAGTTCCTAAGTAAAATACCTTTCATTTAAAGTATTGTTTGTAAATCTTGAACCTGTGGTTCTTAAAATAAACTAAGAAAATATATTTTTCTATATAAAAACCTATTGGCCTGGAATTGTCTTTGAGTGCGTGTTCCCCATTTATTGCCTGTGTGTGTACAACAAATGCTTAACACTACCCTCTGATAAGCCTACCGCTCGACCACACTAACACAAAATAGAACATTAGAATTATCTCTTTTTGCCACTATCTTACCTCTAAGGGGAACCCTTGGACTCTGTGCATGCTATTTCTTACTTTGAAATAGTACATACAGAGCCAACTTCCTACATTGGTGGCAGCGGTGGGATACAAGACTTTGCATTTGCTGGACTACTCAGCCAATACCTGATCACATGACTAAATTTCAAACATTGTAATTAGAAACTGATTTATGAAATTTTAGCTATTTTTCTAAATTTTTAAAAGTCCTGCTAGGGCCTTGTGTTAGTCCCTGTTATTATTTCTTTTAGAGTTTAAAAGTTTTGTAAAAGTTTGAATTAAGTTCTAGAGATAGTTTTAGATTCTTAAAAAGTATTCCAACTTTTAGAAACAAAATGTCTGCTGCATAAGAGATAGTGATGGAACTCAATCTCTCCCCTTACCTGCATCTTAGGATGTCAGAGCTAAGGTCTCTCTGCAAAATCAAAAAGATAAAAACTGGTTCAAACCCTACCAAAGTACAGCTCCAGGAGCTTTTGGCAGAGTTTGCTAAAAACAACCCCTCTGATGATGGCCTCACAGAGGGGGACACTAGTGATGTGGAGGATTTCCCACCTCCAGTCCTAGATAGGGAGCCCAGGGTTTCTCCAACCCTGACTCCAGAAGTGATAGTCAGAGATGTTGCTTCTCTCACAGGAGAGTCCAACAGCTCTGGAAGCATTGAGGGCAGCCTCAATGAAGATGACCTCCTGTTAGCCAGGATGGCCAAAAGATTGGCTTTGGAGAAACAGCTCCTAGCTATAGAAAGGGAAAGAAAAGAGATGGGTTTAGCTCCCATCAATGGTGGCAGCAACTTAAATAGGGTCAGAGAGAATACTGACATCCTAAAAATCCACAAAGGGATTGTAACAAAATATGAAGATGGTGATGACATCACCAAATGGTTCACAGCTTTTGAGAGGGCTTGTGCAACCAGAAAAGTAAACAGTTCTCACTGGGGTGCTCTCCTTTGGGAAATGTTCACTGGAAAGTGCAGGGATAGACTCCTCACACTCTCTGGAAAAGATGCAGAATCCTATGACCTCATGAAGGCTACCCTGATTGAGGGCTTTGGATTCTCAACTGAGGAGTACAGGATTAGGTTCAGGGGGGGCTCAAAAATCCTCGAGCCAGACCTGGGTTGATTTTGTAGACTACTCAGTGAAAACACTGGATTGTTGGGTAACTGGAAATGAAGTGCATGACTATGTTGGGCTTTATACTTTGTTTATGAAAGAACACATTTTAAGTAACTGCTTCAATGAAAAGTTGCATCAGTTTCTGGTAGACCTAGGTCCAATTTCTCCCCAAGAATTGGGAAAGAAGGCAGACCACTGGGTCAAGACTAGGGTAACCAAAACTTCCACTGGGGGTGACCAAAAGAAAGGGGTTACGAAGCCTCCCCAGGAGAAAGTGGGTGACACTAGAAATAAAGAAAAAGAGTCCTCTGTAGGCCCCCAAAAACCAGACCAGGTGGGTGGGCCCCAAGACACAACCCAAAACAAAGGTGGGTACCAGGGTAAGAACTGGGATGCCACTAAGGCATGGTGCCAAAACTGTAGACAGACAGGGCACCACACCAAGGACACTTCTTGTCCCAAAAACAAACCCCCTAGCAAAATCCCAGGGGTGACCAGTGTAGCCCTTGGGGATGACTCCTCAGATGAGGAGGTCTTCATAGCCTTCAACTGGAAAAAGGGCCCAACAGGTGAGTTGGAGATTCCAGAGGGAAGTAGACACTTCCACCACCTACTGGTGAATGGAATCCCAGCCACTGCCCTGAGAGACACTTGTGCCAGTCACACTATTGTGCATGACAGGCTGGTGTTCTCAAACCAGTACATCCCAGGTGAGACTGCCAGAGTAAGGGTTAGCCCAGACAGGGTCACTGATAGGCCTGTGGCTTTTGTGCCCATAGAAGTGGGTGGGACGTTTAGCTGGAAAGGGTGGTAGTCAGTACAGACCTCCCCCTTGATTGTCTCCTTGGAAATGACTACCCAGAGGTTAGTCAGAGCCCAAGAGAGGAACTGGTCCAGTGCCAGTCCTCTCCCAAGGATTTTGGAGGTGCTACCCCTGCAGTAACTGCAAGTAGGACCCAGAAGAAAAAGAAAAGAAAACAGAGTAGGAAAGGTGGACAACCTTTAGCCAAGGTTCCAGCAAGCCAAGGAGATTCTGCTCCAGTAGGGGAGAACTCCAAAAGTGACACTGGTACAGTCCAACCTGACCCACAAGAAGTCCTGGCTAGTCAGGCAACTGTTAAGCCTGAGTGGGTGGCTCCTCAGCAAACAGAAGAAAGAGTGGAAGAATGGTGTTTACTACAAGATGTAGTAATCCCCACTCTTACACAGCAGACAGGCACCCTGAACCCAAAGAAGCATGTAACTTAGCTCCTTCCCTTGCAGGTGAAGAGCTAAAGGTGTGGTTCTGGGCACTGACAGCTGTCAGTGGCCTCTGCTGGGTGTTAGCCTTTATGGCTGCACTATCCTTGGCATGGTGGTCTGACCCCATGGCAAATAGCAGGTTAGGCCCCCTGACCCTGCTGGTCATGGTGGGGTTACTCCAGCTCTGGGTAACCTCTTTGGGTAAGCTAGGGGTGACCCTGGCTAAGATAAGATTAGCAGAGGTGGATACCTCTAACCCCAAAATAGAGAGAATGGGTGAAGACATGAAAAGCACAGACAAGAGGCAATTCAGACTAGGTCCTATCACTGTGGAAGTGGGTCAGTTCCCCAGAGGGAATGACCTGAACAGGAGGATGTAAGGCAGAGTAGGCCCGTCAACAAACCAGCCTATTTCCTCCACTCTTCCTCGCCTGACAGACTAGGAAGACTCTCCCAGCTTTGGCTGAGTCTCCTGGCCTGTGGGCTGGTGGGGGGGGGGGGGCTTGTGTAAGGAAATGGCTCCCTGTTGCAATTACCCCCCACTTTTTGCCTGATACTGATGCTGACTTGACTGAGAAGTGTGCTGGGACCCTGCTAACCAGGCCCCAGCACCAGTGTTCTTTCACCTAAAATGTACCATTGTCTCCACCATTGGCACAACCCTGGCACCCAGGTAAGTCCCTTGTAACTGGTACCCCTGGTACCAAGGGCCCTGATGCCAGGGAAGGTCTCTAAGGGCTGCAGCATGTCATATGCCACCCTAGGGACCCCTCACTCAGCACGGACACACTGCTTGCCAGCTTGTGTGTGCTGGTGGGGAGAAAATGACTAAGTCGACATGGCACTCCCCTCAGGGTGCCATGCCAACCTCACACTGCCTGTGGCATAGGTAGGTCACCCCTCTAGCAGGCCTTACAGCCCTAAGGCAGGGTGCACTATACCACAGGTGAGGGAATAGGTGCATGAGCACTATGCCCCTACAGTGTCTAAACAAAACCTTAGACATTGTAAGTGTAGGGTAGTCATAACAGTATATGGTCTGGGAGTCTGTCAAAAACGAACTCCACAGCTCCATAATGGCTACACTGAATACTGGGAAGTTTGGTATCAAACTTCTCAGAATAATAAACCCACACTGATGCCAGTGTTGGATTTATTAAAAAATGCATACAGAGGGCATCTTAGAGATGCCCCCTGTATTTTACCCAATTGTTCAGTGCAGGACTGACTGGTCTGTGCCAGTCTGCTGCTGAGAGACGAGTTTCTGACCCCATGTAGTGAGGGCCTTTGTGCTCTCTGAGGACAGAAACAAAGCCTGCTCTTGGTGGAGGTGCTTCACACCTCCCCCCTGCAGGAACTGTAACACCTAGCAGTGAGCCTCAAAGGCTCAGGCTTCGTGTTACAATTCCCCAGGGCACTCCAGCTAGTGGAGATGCCCGCCCCCTGGACACAGCCCCCACGTTTGGCGGCAAGTCCAGGAGAGATAATGAGAAAAACAAGGAGGAGTCACTGGCCAGTCAGGACAACCCCTAAGGTGTCCTGAGCTGAGGTGACTCTGACTTTTAGAAATCCTCCATCTTGCAGATGGAGGATTCCCCCAATAGGATTAGGGATGTGCCCCCCTCCCCTCAGGGAGGGGGCACAAAGAGGGTGTAGCCACCATCAGGGCTAGTAGCCATTGGCTACTAACCCCCCAGACCTAAACACACCCCTAAATTGAGTATTTAGGGGCCCCCAGAACCAAGCAAGATAGATTCCTGCAACCTAAGACGAAGAAGGACTGCTGACCTGAAAGCCCTGCAGAGAAGACGGAGACACCAACTGCTTTGGCCCCAGCTCTACCGGCCTGTCTCCCAGTTCAAGAATAACTGAAACAGCGACGCGTTCCCCAGGATCCAGCGACCTCTGAAGCCTCAGAGGAATACCCTGCATCTAAAAGGACCAAGAACTCCTGAGGACAGCGGCTCTGCTCCAAAGAAGAAACACCTTTGCAACAGAGAAACAACTTTTAAAGGACTGCACGTTTCCCGCCGGAAGCGTGAGACTTTCCACTCTGCACCCGACGCCCCCGGCTCGACCTACGGAGAAAGAACACTACAGGGAGGAGTCCCCGGCGACTGCGAGCACATGAGTAGCCAGAGTTGACCCCCCTGAACCCCCACAGCGACGCCTGCAGAGGGAATCCAAAGGCTCCCCCTGACCGCGACTGCCTGCTTCAAAGAACCTGACGCCTGGTAAAGACACTGCACCCGCAGCCCCCAGGACCTGAAGGATCCGACCTCCAGTGCAGAAGCGACCCCCAGGTGGCCCTCTCCCTTGCCCAGGTGGTGGATTCCCCGAGGAGCCCCCCCCCCCTTGCCTGCCTGCTTCGCTGAAGAGACCCCTGGGTCTCCCATTGAATCCTATTGCAAACCCGACGCCTGTTTGCACACTGCACCCAGCCGCCCCGTGCCGCTGAGGGTGTACTTCTTGTGCTGACTTGTGTCCCCCCCGGTGCCCTACAAAACCCCCCTGGTCTGCCCTCCGAAGACGCGGTTACTTACCTGCTGGCAGACTGGATCCTGGGCACCCCGTTCTCCATTGAAGCCTATGCGTTTTGGGCACCACTTTGACCTCTGCACCTGACCGGCCCTGAGCTGCTGGTGTGGTAACTTTGGGGTTGCCCTGAACCCCCAACGGTGGGCTACCTTGGACCCAACTTTGAACCCTGTAGGTGGTTTACTTACCTGCAAAACTAACAAACACTTACCTCCCCCAGGAACTGTTGAAAATTGCACTGTGTCCAGTTTTAAAATAGCTTATTGCCATTTGTGTGAAAACTGTATATGCTATTTTGCTAATTCAAAGTTCCTAAAGTTCATAAATTTCCTAAGTGAAATACCTTTCAAAAATATATTTTTCAATATAAAAACCTATTGGCCTGGAATTGTCTTTGAGTGTGTGTTCCCCATTTATTGCCTGTGTGTGTACAACAAATACTTAACACTACCCTTTGATAAGCCTACTGCTTGACCACACTACCACAAAATATAGCATTAGAATTATCTCTTTTTGCCACTATCTTACCTCTAAGGGGAACCCTTGGACTCTGTGCATGCTATTTCTTACTTTGAAATAGTACATACAGAGCCAACTTCCTACAAATATTATACCCCATTATCACTCAAACAAGTAGCTACAATATCCTCAGAAAATAAAAACTTGGTCTAGAAATTCCAACACCGAGTCACCATCTGCCTTTTCCACAACCTTTACCAAAGGCCATTGTGAAAACAAATCAATAGGAACAGTTACATACTTCAGCTGCACCCCTATGGGTCAAGCAATATCAATTGCAACTGATTGCCAGGGATGATCAGGACATAGGGCCTGATTTAGATCTTGACTGTAATGGTCCACTGTTGAGTTTTCGATTGAAAACCCGTCCGCCATCATGACTGTCAGCCCTTCTTGTTTAGTTGTTAGTGGGAGCATAGGTGAAAAAAATGCAGACGATCCACCTTCACTGCCAAGAATCTCCACCCACGTCAACTGTGCCAAAGGCTAAAGTGGCTGGTGAGAGGACTTCAGCTCCTTTTGCTGCTGAGACAATCACAATGTGCATTCCCACGGCCCAACTGTGGCAGCTAAACCTTCATACCTCAGTTTGTGGATTCGGAGGGATAAAAGGACAAAATTCACCTTTTTTCCACTTTTTCCATTTCCTGCCGCCATGAACCCGATCATTCAAGTCCTGCTGTTGCTCCTGGACCAAGAAGAAAATCAACCCTGTTGGCACCAGAACAGAACACTGTTACACTTGTCATCCTCAGAATTGCTGCTTTACAGTAGCACTGGACTTGTGCATGGGTAAAACTTGTTTGCAAAAACACCACAATGATGTGCAATGCATATGTGTGTAATTTGCTTAGAAAATTTGATTATAGCACACTTCGAGATATTAGTACCCACCAATCTGGTACGAATTGCCTTCATGGCAATGGACACCTACACAAAAAGGCACAGCAATCACAAATAGGAATGTGTCCATGCAGGTGTGTGCAATAATTTCCCAATACATTTTTAATCATAAACTGAAACAGTATACTGAATAGGAACTACTCAATCCCATGATAATTTAGCAATTGCACTACAACATGCTACAAGTGGGTGTACACAGAATGTCCTACCAATCTTACCTCTAAGCTGCAAACATGGCAGTGATGCCTGAAGGTCACATGTCCCCTTGGTGTGTGCAATATATGATAAACATTAGATGTAATTTAACTGTAAAGTGCCTGGTTCCCTGTATAATGCATATGTGAATATCATTGACACATCATGTCAAAATAAACACACATGCATTCTCCAGTCACAATAACAGAAACATGTATAATGTTGGTGTAAGTGTTCAATAACAATATGAATGTTTGCACCAAATTTAATATGTCCATTACAAATGTACAAACTAATGCATGCATTTTAAACAAAATATTTAAAATATACAACCTGTGTTGGTCAATATCACAAATGAGAGTAAGTGCATGGCACACACAGTAGCAGAAAAAACATTACCATCAAATACTTAGTAACAATCATTAAATAAAGCCAGGACAAAGGTATTCTCAAAAATAAAATGTTTTATAGAAATGAGATAACTCTCTTATAAGTAAATGAATTAAAACTATACAGACAAAACAAAGGCACTAGGCCAGTAGTCCATAGTGTGGGTGCATGCCCACAACGTGTCTCCTAATGTCACTGCCAAAATAAACCTTCTCTGGAAGGGGCATCAATGGGGCAGAGAGAAGGCACCTCAATGATGCTACTGGGGAAATGTGGGTAGGGATTTAGAAAGGGTGGGTTGGGGTGTGGAAGGGGTGTGGAAGGAGTGGGCTGGGTGTAAAAGTGGTGAAAAGACATTTGGGATGGGTGGTTTAAGATGTGGAAGGGATCAGGGCCAGGGAAAAAGAAGGTCATCCTTGGGAAAATGTGTAGGGTGGATGTCAGGGTGTTCAGGTTGGGGGGTAGGAGGTGTGGCAGTGTCTGATGTGCATGTGTATTTTGATGCTGTGGGTGCCTATGGGTCTGAAGTATGTGCTGTATGTATGTTTTGCCTTGTATTTTTTACTGGGTGTCTGTAGTGTCGCTAAGTGTGGGTGTTTGAGTTCAGTATGTATGTGTGTGGATGTGTCTGGTGTGGAGGTGGTGTGTGTTATTGTGGTATATGTGGGTGTGCTGGTGCATGTGTGTGTCATGGTGGGTGTGCTTACTGTGTGTGTGCTGGTGGTGTGTGTGGGTCTTTGTGTTGTGGTGGATGTGCTTACTGCAGGTGTGCAGGTGGTGTGTTTGGGTGTTTGTGTTGTGGTGGGTATGCTGACTGCAGGAGTGCTAGTGGTGAGTGCAGATGTCTGTGTTGTGGTGGGTGTGGTGACTGCGGGTGCGCTGGTGGTGTGTCTGGCTGTTTGTGTTGTTTTGGGTGTGCTGGTGGTGAGTGCGGATGTGTGGTCTTGGCTGATGTGATGACTGCAGGTATGCTTGTGGCTGTGGTGTTCTGTGTGGTGTCAGCATGTGTGTATTTGTGTTTTTTGCCACGTTTGTGTGTATGTGAGGATGTGCTGCTAGTGTGTGTGAGTGTAAAGGTGTGTGTGTACTATAGATAGGACTGGGTTAAGGGACTTTCAATGTGGAAGGGGTTGGAGTTGGGGCATGAGGTTGGGGTGGGTGGGAGGCTGTGGTCAATGAGGAGGCCAGACCTTCGAATGACCGTTGTACGCCAGACAGTGCACTGTGAATGCCATCCATGTAAGCCAGCATGTGGGTGTTCTGACCACTCTGCCCCTAGATGGCACACAGTCGTGCTGTCTGACCTACAGCGATAGTCTGCAAAAGATCTACAGCATCCTCATTGAGCGCAGCCTGGGACAACGGGACAGGGCAGGGTGCCTGCAGCAAAGGTGATGCCACTCCTTTTAGAGGGGCGGCTACAGCCAATTGGGGGGAGCAAGAGAGAGGGTGGAGATTGGAATGAGGGTGGTGGATGATGATGCAGGTATAACAGTCGCTCCAGGGTCTACCACTAAGGGCTGGTCTTTATTGGATGCCTCCAAAGAAGTTGTTGAGTCACTGGTGGCCTCTGTGCCAGTCCCCTCACTATCCAAGCCACTGGGTCCCTCAGTGTCTGTGGTGTCCACACCCGAGCTACAGTGGCCAGCTTCATCCCTGCCAATGTGGCTGCTGTCACCTTCGCCTTGCCCAGATGATGCTGAAAACACAGATACAACAGTTTGAGAGTATCTGCATAAATATAATTGAACATGAACTTTGATCACAAAACATCTGCTCAAAGTCTAGAAATTCCTCATTATAGCTACTACATCATGTATGCCTTTGCCTCTTATCCACTTGCAGTTCTCTCCATGACAAAGGGCTTCAACAGCATGAGTAAACACATGGCTTTGAGACATTCTAAACTCACTGTAGTACAAAGATAAAATATATTCTCATTTCCAAAAGAGTCATGTTTTGGGCCGGACACTGACTTCTCAAAATGGGATACCACAACATCTATGTGATGTAACCTTCCATCTGCAAATCTCCCTTTAAGTGTGACATTTCTCCCCATCATTGATTTTCCATCTTGGCAGAACTAAGGATACTAAAATGTAGCTCTCTCACAAATGTGGACACATTCCTGTCTGTGCAATCAATATAGTTTGACATACAAATCCATGTTGTCTGACACAGAGTGGCCTACATGCACATTTGTGCATGACAATCCGCTACTGTCCATATGAATTGACTAGAATTTTGCTTTGAAAACATGTTTCAAACATGTTTCGGATAGGGGATGATGCCATTCTACATGTTTCCATTCCTTTTGGTGCAGATGCTCATTATCATGTCAAGTCTGATACATCAACTGTATCAAAAGTGCACATTTTGTCATGTCACCAGTAATAGGGACTATATTACCTATTGATATTTGTGCTGGAGCATCACACCTGACCCAGTCCACAAATGGGGCATGTTTGGTCCAACTGTCCTACATTACATAGAAAATGAAGGTACCCCTTTGTTCGCATGCAGCCATGTGTCTGCTCAGAACAGTACTTGGCTTGTGATGAAGAATCTAGTGGCAACCTTTAGCACAAAACAATATACCAAACACAGTATCAGACACTGCTTGATAAATTTACAACTCAAGAAATCCTCATGTGTGTAGGATGTGTGCCAACCGTCATGGCTATCCCATACAACATTGCTGGAAATAAAAAAGGTTAAATAACAAAAATACCTAAAGACAATAATTTATCTCCTGCTGCTATCAGGCTCTCAACTGGCCATCAAGCTCTGGGTATGCCACCAAAAGGATGTGGACCATTAGGTGGGTCAGGGTGCAGCTCACCTGAATCGATAGTTGGGAGGACTGGCTGAGCTGACCTCCTGCTGACTTATGGGTTGAGCTTCAGAGGTCCTCCCACATCGTCTGCCAATGTAGGCTGTGCCACTTGTGGAACCCCAGTGTCCACACATTCTTAGTGATGGCCTTCCAGATTTCCTGCTTTTGATGGGTGTTGACCTGTATGGATGATAGCAAAAAACAAGAAAATATGTTTTGAATGATTTTGTTTGCCTGTAGTGCTGTGACACAATTTGGTTGCATCACTCAGATGCATTCACCAAACAGTAAGTCCTTTTTTTGGGAAAACATTTAGAGGTTCTTAGGAAATACTGATTTGCAGTGATCTGTTGAGTATCCTCAACACTTTTTATCTCCTCATGTTACCAATCCAGGCCACAAATATTATCTAGGACAGGGCTATTAAACCTTTTCTGTTGTGAGACCCACTCCCGATTAGTCACAATCATTGTGAGCTACTAAAGGCTAAACAACCTGTACACTTTTGGCACATAAACCTCACGCCCAGCTACATTGGCTTCATGTCTAAACTTCTAAGAGTCAGAAACCATGGTTTGCATCACATACAGTGACTAAGGGCAGTATGGAAGGGCTGCTATGTGTCAGTGAGAAAATGGATTTGGGGGATGTATGAAAAAGTATGTGTAGGAATGGGTCATACTTGTATGGATGACTGAGAGCCTGTGTCATTTGACCTTGCAGCACAGGAAATAACTTTCCCCATGTGTGGCACCATGACATGTTTAAACCACATAGTTAATCATATTGTGTAATCCATTATGACAGGACAGCATCAGACAACTCCATAATGTTAGATAATCTTCTTGCACTTAACATTTTTCTCATATTGACATGGGCTGTATGTTTTCACTTTTACTACTGGTAAACTGTCTATTGGCCACTGGTAGTAAGGACCTTGCAGTTTGTTTGATGAAATCTGGAATTGTGAGTTACATTGACAGATATTTCTGCTTCTCCTTTCAGGTGATTTTTCATTTCCATGTACAGACATTTCTAACATTGTCAAACAACATTCTGTCCCAAGCTAAATATTTCAGTTCACTGCACTTCAATCACAACACTTCACCAATGCACAAAAAGGGATTAATTAACCTGTGGCCAAAAAAGGAACCAGTTACTTAGTCAAACATTTCCCAATCAGACACGTTCCCATTTACCTGGCTGTACAGGGACAAGACCTCCAAGAGTTGGCTGCAGTGTTAGGAGGCAAGTGAGTTTTTTTCAATCAGCCACGTACAAGTACACGGCGGATGCGATCTGTGACGGAGACAGGCACATCCATTGACTTTTGTGCATAGCCGTCACCCACGTTAGCCTATGGCAGGGTCCATTGTGGACTGTTTCACCTACTATGCTGACAACTTCTTCTGACGGCTGTTGGGTAGCTAATGTCCTGAAGGCAAGGTTAGGCAGCTGCCATTTTAGGGTGTGAAGCTGTGTATTTTTCAATTGGTAGTGTTTTAGTTTGGACTCCTGCTCTAGGCAAGACTGCTGGTTTAAGGATGACAGTACTTTTGTTTGTAGGCGACTTTGCCTATCCTAAAACAAGTCGCAACTGTTGTCCCAACCTTACAGGCTCACTAGCAGCACCTCACCAGAAACACAATAGTAAAAGGTGATTTGTGGCAGCCTTTATGCATGGACTCGAGAATAAGACATTTTAGGGAGTGTTGTGGTTAAACTGAGATTACCCCTTTCTCACAGATATATCATGTCTCATACAAACTCAGGCAATGACAAAGATGCAGTAAAGTTTCAATAGTTTTTATTTAACACAACAGCAATTTGCGATAAGTTGCATGGGCTGCAATGATTAGGATAATGAATAGTGCAAGAAACAGAATTGTGAAAACGAGAGTCATTATTACAAAGACCCCCATCATCTTGCAATGCATGTAAAAGACATACGAGGTGTAATATGCCCTAATACCCTAATGTGATAGGCCTAACCTCCTACCTAAAGGAGAGCTGGGTTTGTTAAACCTAATATGCCAATGCCATGTCCATGAGAGGAGCCCCCAACCCTCGTTACCTTGGAATGAGGTCTCTATCTCAGACGCCGCAGGGACACGAAGACTGAGTCAGCGTCAAGACGATGTGCAGCATCGGTATCCGCGATGGTGGCGATGCCCTCTGGTCAGAATCCCTCTGATTATCTGTCTAAAGTGCGATGTATTTATACAGATCTACCATGACCCCGGACGTAGGTGTGTTCCCAAACAATAGATAACAGACATGCTTGGGATGGCAATTATTATAAACAATCCCTCAAAAGTATAGAGAGGGAAAATCCCCAAGTGTGAACACCTACTGTTTGTTTGTCTTTATTGCTTGATCTTGACGCCTAAGCGCGGTGGCACTGATAATGCAAAGCTTAACAAGTGGCCTAACTATAAACAAGGCAGCCATCTTAGATGAATTAAATAATTAAATGGGCTAAGACAGAGCAAGCTAAGTAGGTTAAAAGTCACTAGGTGACGGGGGCACGAGTCTGCAAGCAAGAGGCTAAGCTAACTCCTGTTATCCCATTAAAACAAACTAGGATTCACTACAGTAGTGCACTCAAAATGGAAGCTAGTGTCTATACAAATGTCAAATATGAAAGAGATTGTTTTTGCCAAAATATGACGCGCTAAAAAGGGAACCATGACTATGACATCAGTAGTGCTGAGGTGGAATTAATACCTCTATTGATGGTATTTGAAAAAAAATAATAAAAAAGTGCAAGTAATACATTTTAAATGTATTTTTGCACATAATTAAAAAAGAAAATGAAAAAATTAGTGTTGAAGTTCATAAAATTAGATACCAATGTTTGTACATGTATGACACAGTGGCATTCCTAATGTTACCAAGACTTAAGATGTGTGTTGATCATCAAAGTATGGTGTGACCATTTAAGGTGATATTTTCTTTTCCATACATGCAGACCTCTGAACCCAGGCATGGGTAGGAGATGACGACCTCAGGTCTTCCGACCATTTCCAGACCTTGTCACAATAGAAGAACGGGATGTCATTAAGATGTTTTGTTTACATAGGCAAACTATCCTGGATTTCTGTCACCAGCTGAAGCCTGAGCTTCTGCCTCACAATAAGAACACAGCAGCAATAACACCAATAGTGAAACTTGTGGCAGTACTTCCTTTTTTGGCCACTGGTTCTTTTCAATACACTGTGGCAGTATCTGGGGGCATGTCCCAACTAACTTTCAGTGATGTGCTACAAGACGTCCTTGTTTCAATGATGAGAAACAACAACAGCGACATCAAGTTCCCAGGACAACATGTTTTGGCCACCGTGAAGGGAGACTTTTATGCTTTGGGTGGACTACCGCATGTGGTTGGAGCAACAGATGGGACACATATTGCCTTGGTGCCACCACAAGCAAGGGAACAGGTCTACAGCACTCCAAAGAACTTCCATTCTATCAATGTGCAAGTTGCTTGCTTACCAGATATATACATCTCAAGTGTGTGTGCCTGCTTTCCTGAGTCAACACATGATTCATTTGTACTACAGAACAACACCATACCCCTGTAAATGTAAAACCTTGGACCAGAGAGGGCCTGGCTTGTTGGTAAGTACAACATGATTTGTAGATCACTTGCTCAAATCCTAGTTTAGGATGGTACAATGGCTTGATATGATAATAATCTATTGAAAGGTTGCTTCCATTTAGGAGACTCAGCTTACCCTAACAGAGCATGGTTGTTAGTGCTGCTAAGGAATCCAACAACGCCAGGGGAAGGCCGCTTCAATGAGGCCCATGGAAGAACATCAACGCAAGTGGAGCAGGCTTTTAGACTCCTTAAGGCCAGGCTTAGGTACCTGGACAAGACCGGCGGAGCCTTCCTCTACTCACCTGATAAGGTGTTCCAAATCAGGACGACCTGCTGCATGCTCCACAACATTGCACTGCAACGGAACATCCCAATAATCGCAGAGGAGGGAGACAGTGGAGAGCCATCAGGTGAGGATGTTACAATGCCCAATGAAGATGACAGTTGTGAAGTGGTGGTGAAGAAGAAGGAACTGACCTATATTAAGATGTTATTGACCACTTCTTCACCCCAGTGTAAGTTTACTTTTACATATTGTAACCTCCAATGTCAGAACAACTTGTGACATAGGGAACATATCAGTCTGCAATGGTAATATGGTAGGATTGGTCAGTTCAGGAAAGTCCAATGCAAAGATGTTAGTCGATCAGAGTATCCCTACATTAACTACTATGGTTATTGACATAGATTAACTTTGCTTGTGCTAAGTATATGAGCCAAATGTAATGTGGGAAATCATTAATTATCTCTTGGTATTCTGTTTCAGGGTCCTTCACCATGTCATCTTCATTTGGACATTTCACATTTGTGGCATTTGCACTGATATGTTGCTTTTGGAAAGTACAAAGTGAAAATGTGTTGATCTTGGGACAGACACCAACTTGGGATAGACAGATCCTATAAAGGGACAACTTGCACTGTGATTGAATGGAGGTTCAGGAGAGTGTATCAGACCTGGTTCCTGTGTGATGTTGCCATCCAGGCAATATGTGCCACTTAACTTCTCAAACAACATGTCTATGTCAAGCCATGGCATACTGTTCTTCTTTCACATTGGATCAATCTTCAATTTGTGTTTTGTGGAAATAGCTGTTGATGTGTCTCCTCATAGTTGATAGAACTTTTATTTACCACACCATTTAATGGTGGTTGTGTCATAGCACCAGATACAACTACAGTGTCCTGTACTGGTTACGTGACCTCAAAGTATGTCAATGCCATGATGTAGAATATTGGTGATGTAGGGTTCCTATAATGAAAGCAGGATGTATGGCTCCAACTGAGGTCATGCATCAGTGACAGTGTGCCTACTTAATGTGATACCATGCAATATTCCTATTATTCCATGGTGTCAAGATCATGGAGCGTCTACCCATAAATAGCACTGTCTATTGGGATAATTTACGGTTTGTGAAACTCAGCTCCGATTTTGTGTAAGACTTGTTACCTACATGTGTATGTTATCAAAACAATGGGATTTTGATTTGTTTTGTTTAAATGAAATTGGTAACAGATTACCTCTTGGTCATTTATCATTTTCCTTTACAAATAATTGTTCAAAATATTTGACAAAAGTATGGTGGAAGACAGGAATGAGAAAAGAAATGCCACAATAAATGCAAAAACATTGTTTTGCATCCTGCAAAGGAACAGAAAGGTGTTTCAAATAATGAGAACATGAACTAAAAAAAATCTATCATGGTGAATGAAAGTATAGTAGTAGAGCATGGGTACTCACAAACTTTTTCTCGGGGGCCAAAATTGCAGTATGGTTTGCGGCCGAGGGCCGCACTGAAGTGACAGCGGGGGCGGGGCTTAGAGGGGGAAAAAAACCACCCCACCCCCTTTTTCAAAACAATGCCCCTACCCCAGTAAAACACACAGCGCGCACACATACAGCGCCATCTGCTCTCACCCCTGCCCCAGTAACACACACAGCGCGCACACATACAGCGCCATCTGCTCTCACCCCTACCCCAGTAACACACACAGCGCGCACACACACAGCGCCATCTGCTCTCACCCCTACCCCAGTAACACACACAGCGCCATCTGCTCTCACCCCTACCCCAGTAACACACACTGCGCCATCTGCTCCCACCCCTACCCCAGTAACACACACAGCGCCATCTGCTCTCACCCCTACCCCAGTAACACACACAGCGCCATCTGCTCTCACCCCTACCCCAGTAACACACACTGCGCCATCTGCACACAGCGCCATCTGCTCTCACCCCTACCCCAGTAACACACACAGCGCGCACACATACAGCGCCATCTGCTCTCACCCCTACCCCAGTAACACACACAGCGCGCGCACACACAGCGCCATCTGCTCTCACCCCTACCCCAGTAACACACACACACAGCGCAATCTGCTCTCACGCCTACCCCAGTAACACACACTACATTAAAAACAAATAAATAAATAACCAAAGAGCCTTACCTGACTCAAAGCACTGTAAAGATGCCACAAATGTGGAACAGCAGGCAGGCAGGCGGGCAGCAGACGTGGAGCCGGTGACAGGAAGCAGACGACCAAAGCCCCATAAAAGTTAGCTGCAAGCGCTGACTTTTATGGGGCTTTGGCTTCCAGGATCGTCAGGGCAACGCCATAAACAATGGCCGCCGTATGTAAACATAGAGGAGGGCCGCGGGAGCATGCTCCCGCGGCCCTCTTCTATGTTTACATACTGCTGCCATTATGATGTGGCGTTTGGTGTGCGTCTCGCGGGCCGCCAAGCTAGGTCCGTGGGGCCGCTGGCGGCCCGCGGGCCGTACTTTGAGTACCGTTGTAGTAGAGGCTAAAACAGTTTGGAGTTCAATGTACATCATACAACTGTCATCAAAAAAGGTAAATATGCCCCTGAAATAGTCGACAGAGTGAATGCTAGACATACACTCGAGGAAATTAGGATCTGCATCACTTGGAGGTGGTGGTGGGAGTCTTGTTGTCCTTGTTGTCCTTTGCTGTGTTCCAGAAGACTGTCCCCTCCAGTAAGGAGGGGTAAGGGCACAGGTGCAGTGACTGGGGTGGCAGGAGCAGGCTCCTGTGGCAGAGCATCTCTGTCTGTGGCTGACAGTGGTGTGATTGGTCCAGATGTAAAAGGACCACAGACAGGTGCAGATGGTAGAAGAATAGCCCTGCAAATGGGGTGATAGATGTCAAAAAGCACCCCAGTCATGGAGCTCATTTTGTCATTGTAGTTGCATATTTCCAACATGAGCTACCTCTGCAGCTCCTTGATGTCCCTGTGCTCAGTAAAAACCTCGCCCATCCTGTCTTGGAACTCTTCTGCTGTTCCCAAGACTCGGTCTATGGTGGCCTTACTTTCCTGGCCCACTGCTTCCCTCCCACAATGCTTACCCCCACTTCCCTGTGCCCTGGAGGCAGTGTGCCCAATCAAACTGGGTCCTGGAACAACTGGAGGAGGTTATTGGTGATGTCTCAAAAGCAGGCAGGACTGGGGGGGCACAAGATTGGGGTGATATTATTTTTGACACAGGAAATTACGGGATTCATTGGCTGAGGTGTTATTGCAAGTGGGGTTGGAGGTGTAGGTGTGGGCCGAGAGTGACTCACTGGAGCTGTCTGGTCAGACAGACCAAATGGACCACGCTGCTACTGATCATCCGGGCTTGCAGGAGTGGAGTCCTCAATGAAGGCTTTATCCTGGTCTGGTGTGGAGGTGCCTTGAGTTGCAGATGGTGGTACGCTGGCCCGGTGGGTTGGACCTGAGAATAAAGCATACACTGTAAAATTACGATCTGGTTTGTACCTCATGTGTGTCTTTAGCTACAAATGGGCCAAACTAGAAAAGTAAAATCTGACTGACAGATTGATTAGGCCTTTGTGTGATTTTCATTGCTTTACACATGCAGGCTGATTTACACAGATGCAAACTCCAGTTATGATGTTGTAGAGATGTCCGGAAATACAAAATATTATTTCAGTAATTGTACATTACATGTACCAGACATTCAACCCAACACAGTGGTGAGCATATTAGAGTACTGTACCATTCCAAGGCCTAGCCGGCTACAAAACATTAGGCAAACTGTAATTCAACTTAACAGTAAAACTGACATCGGTCATCATATTGACAGTGCAAAGTAAATTGTGTGTGGATAACACTTCTATTCAGCATGCCTCATCACATGGTAGGAAATCTTGGATTCAACAGCCTATGAATTATAAGAGCATTTACATCACATCAATGTAGCTATGAGGAGGTGTCAACATGCCTGAGGTACACAACGACTGACTTTTTCATCCAGAGCATGACATGGTGACTGCCAAATGCAGAAGTTGTTGAGGCGTATGCACATATGGAAGAAAAGAGAGGTACAGAAACATTACATTACACTATTGTTTTGTAGATTCAAAAACAGTGCATCATGTTAGTTGTAGTCATCTGTTGCCACCATAGACAATAGTTCTTAAAAAGGGGGTTACACAAAACCTATTTCAATAACTATAGTGGAGATGAACACACATTTACACACATATGGGTATGATGTGAATAGGTGAACATATGACTTACAAGCATATAACTTCCTGTGCAAATTTATGGTTTTTAGGACCTGTTTTTGGGAGAACAACATTGTAGACGGGTCTCCGCGACCGTGTCTTCCATCTCCCAGGGCTGGCCCCGCCCTGGCAACTCGGACGATTAATTTCCGCGTTCCCATGGCAACATGGGAATGCTATCCGACGTCACAGGGGTAGAGTTCAGGACGGGAGACCTAAAACTGATGACAGACTACACGGCGGCGGCTGAAGAAGCGGAGAAGGACGCGTAAGAACGAGATAGACGGACGGACCCAGAAGCAGAAAGCGATTCCCGAACCCTACCGAGCCTAGAGGAAAACGAAACGATTGTCCCCGGAGAGGGAGAGACGAAGGCACAAAGAACCCGCCACGACCCAGGAGGGTCGTGGCTTCTCAAGGTACGGACCCTCTTAGGGAGGAGGGACGTACGGGACTAAACAGGGGCACAAGGGAATAGGAAACCGGGGAGGTGGGATAGGGGGAAACACCAGTGAGCACGGGGAGGACGTTTGTGAATACTTCTGTCTACTAAGAGGAAGAGACAGAATGTGTCTTCAGTACTACTCCGCCCCTCACAGTGGAATTCCCTTCACCCACTCACACTGAGGAATCCCTCCCTGCATGTACCCTTACTAAAAGAAACCATAAAATGCCCCACAAAAGTACTTACCCCAGTTTTCTTCTCTGTTTTCTTTTCCGGCACTTCTGGGAGGATCAAGGACCAGAGGACCAACGAACCTAGAAGAAGAATCAAAGAACAAGACAATTAACAGAGACTCTAGGAAACACCACAATATATATATATAATAAAATAGAGTACTGCACCGATATCAATAAAAAAATCACTTGTTGTTGGACCCCAAACAAGACTCAGACCCTTTTGTACCGCCCAAAGCCTATCACAAACATACATTGATAGAATGTAAGGGACTAGGCAAATGCAAGGGATGATCCATTGGGAAAAACATACAATCTGACTAAACATATTGCACCTTGTTAAAAAGAGAGCTACACCCATGATACTAGTAGCAGGTATGAAACAAAATATGTTGTGGAGTCAAGTATAGGTATATTTGTTTTGATATTTTGATAATGGTGTTAGACCATTCTAAACGTCTACATTAAGGGCATTACTCCATTTGTGATTGTTGAGATATTGCTAAGTGCAACTTACCAGTCTCCGCTCCAACAGGAATTCCTGTCGAGCCTTCAGGATGTAGAATCTGCAAGACCTTCTCCTCAAAGAAAGAGTTGTAATGGGGGGATGGGAAAACCACCACCAGTCCTCTGGGCCTCTAGGGAGGGTTGGGGGCCAGGGAATGCACTCTCCCCCACAGGTCATTCCACTTCTTTCTAATCTCCTGTGTGCGAAGGTTGTTAGATAACAGCATTGTTAGAAATTGGGTTTCTGGTTGGCTAGGGGATGCATCTCAGTCAGACAGAAACACCACTCTAGTCAGGGTAAGTAAATTACACACCAAAGATAACCTGTGCTCACCCGTAGTAGCTTGACACCGAGCAGTCAGGCTTATCCCCAGAGGTCATGTGTAAAGTGTTTCTGCAACCCACTCACAAGAGTGACACAATAAATACATCACAAAAGAGACTCCAAACATAAATATATAAAAAATTGTGTTATATTGTAGGTATAGATAACATCATAAACTTCAGATACTGTGCCTAAACCATGGACCAACATGGCATAGTTTATTAGTATTGCACATGCTATGCCAATCCTGTATATATAACGTAGGACAAATCAACACCACATATCATTAGACTAAGAGCATCATAAATCCTGATTTCTGTGCAGATATCTACACAACATAAATCATACACATTGCGCATAAAATTACAAGGCTGTATGACGACTTAGTATACAAAGAATGCACAGGAAACCACCACCTCACACATGATAGCCTCAGGGCAACACATACATCATGATTGTATGTCAGGACCAAAGGCTTCGGATTATGCTTCTCTCTCTTTACTGCATAACTCACAGCAGCCAATGAAAACACTTAAAACAGGAAACTATGGGGGTCATTCTGACCCTGGCGGCCGGTGACCGCCAGGGTCACCGACCACGGGAGCACCGCCAACAGGCTGGCGGTGCTCTCAAGGGCATTCTGACCGCGGCGGTTCAGCCGCGGTCAGAAAGGGTAAACCGGCGGTCTCCCGCCGGTTTACCGCTGCCCCATTGAATCCTCCATGGCGGCGGAGCGCGCTCCGCCGCCATGGGGATTCAGACACCCCCTACCGCCATCCTGTTCATGGCGGGAAACCCGCCATGAACAGGATGGCGGTAGGGGGTGCTGCGGGGCCCGCCGTAAGAGGGCCCCACAAAGTATTTCAGTGTCTGCGTTGCAGACACTGAAATACGCGACGGGTGCAACTGCACCCGTCGCACCCCTGCAACTACGCCGGCTCAATTCTGAGCCGGCGTCCACGTTGCAGGGGCATTTCCGCTGGGCCGGCGGGCGCTCTTTTGGAGAGCGCCCGCCGGCCCAGCGGAAATGTTTGAATGGCCGCCGCGGACTTTTGACCGCGGTGCGGTCATTTGTCGGCGGTACCTTGGCGGACGGCCTCCGCCGTCCGCCAAGGTCAGAATCAGGGCCTATGTTTCCCAAGATTCCCAGTAGTCCATAACCCTGTCTAATTATAGATAACCCTTGTATATAAATGTCACCATCTACAAAGTCCTTCCTCTTTTTTTGCCTCTCACAGCACAAGATAAGTGTCATTGTTCACCTTTCTATTGTATTAGAATTGCTAATTTGTCTTTGTTTGTCAAACTCTTGTGGAATGGGAGCGGGACATGAACGTGGCTAGCCACTGTGTCCGAGTAGACTTTCCGATTGCACACAATTTACTTTCACGGCGATCTCACGCGATTGGTGATGTGCTGACGGGTCTCCTGAACCTGTACACATTGAGCTGCGTTAGTGACTCTTTGTTCTGGGCTTTTTGGGGCACAGTGCGCGATTCCGCATGCGCTCCAGCAGCAGTCGGAAGTAGAGGACTCCGTTCTCTTTCTATTTACTACTCGTGCATGCGCTCTGGCAGCATGCTCCAATTCCGACGCGCCTCAGAACGCAACGCAAGCTGGAACTCAAACAGCTTCTGTCCCCGAATGCCTGATGGGGCATATAAACATTGTAGGGCTTTGCCCTAGGGGTTAGCAGGGGCTCCCTCCACCCTTTTACTGATTATAGAGCTTTTTCAGACATGTTTTGTGCTAAACATTGTTTTACCTGCTGGATGGGCCCCCCTTGAGCTCCTCCTCTTCACTATTAATATCGCGTATTGTGCCGATGAAGAGGAATTTTATCAGGAGAACCCTGTAGTAAATGAAGAATATGGAATGGAGGAAAGACTTGTGGAAGCCCTGGGCACCCACGTTCAGGACTCAGTTAACCATGCTCTAATAAAGGCTTTGAAGCCTTTTACCTGTCCACTATTCCGATATGGCCATTGTGAATTAAGGGGAAGTCTCCCTATGGAGAATATGCCCAGAGATGATCTGGCACCAGATGTGGGCTTTGCCCGTACAGACTCTCTGGGTCCAACATCATCAGCAGACTTTCTTGAACAGATAGCTGCGTCAGTGATCAAGGACCACAAATACAACCCTTTCACTTCCTTGGAAGCTGCTGGGTCTCTGCCTAGGCTGCACACAAACACTTTGGATGCCACAGAATCAGATTCTTCTCACTCCTCCAAATGGGAACCTACAGATGACCCGAAACCCTCGGGTAAACGCAAGCGCAAATCCCGTAACATCGAGGAACAGAACCAGACCCAGAACACCTTGTCTTTTGACCCAGAGGCCATCTGCGATCTACCGAATGGATTCCCTGCACGGAAGTGGGGGGCACTATGTGCAGGACAGAATCCGTGAAGGTTTCGATTGCGACATGCGTAGTACGCTGAGCTCAGAATGTCCACTTCCTTCACTACTGGGGAAAGTCACAGATACCCCAGATTTGGATCAGAATTTGGCAACCTTTATCAAGAAGTTCACAAAAGATAGAGCCTGGAAAGGATATCAGGACAAGTTGTTGGACATTTCTGGCCCCATTACAAAGATCCTTAAACTTGCAGTGCAGGCTAAGGAAACAAATACTCCCTTAGATCCAGACACTATATTGCAAAGGTCCCAGAGAGCTTGGCAATGCACTGAGAGGAGAGGGTCCTTCCTCATGAGCATTACCTGAAACTAGCAGAACTAGCCCCCAACAAGGCGGGCTCCTTAGCAAATGGTATGTTGTTCGGGGACAAATTTGTTAAGGATTTAGGAAAATGTGTGGCCACCTTTTCGGCTTTAGACAAAGCCCGATCATCTATGAAGAAGATGTTTAGCGGGAGCCTTTTTGCTAGGGCCAGGTGATTTAGAAGCTGAGCACCGGGCCGTGGATTCCACCAGGCTTCAGGAAGATTTGTGCAAAGAGGAAGAGGATCTTCCTATACCTCCTCAGGATTTTACCCCTCCAGATCCAGAAGAGGCTACGGCCCTTTGCTTCCGAGGCAGTAACCGTGGTGGTTTCTCCACTTCAGGCAACACTGCAACAGGTGAGAGTTATTCCCTTTTGAGAAGTAATCGTGGGGGGCAGAATAAGAAGTTGTGCAAAATACTGGGAAAGCCTCTCTCCAGATCCTTGGATTTTGCAAACTGCTCAAGTGTTCAAACTAGAGTTCTATGCTACTCCCCAGCAATTCAAAGTCCCTCAGGCTCTTCATTTTTCCTGAGAAGAGAGATCTTTCATAGATGTAAAAGTAGCTGCATTGCTTCGCAAAGACGCCATAGTCGAGACGACTCCACGTCCTCTCAGGTTTATCAGTCCCATTATTCTAGTGCAAAAGAAAGGCGGAGGTTCTTGCCTAGTTCTCAATCTGAGTTCAATTCTTGGATAGTCTATCATCATTTCAAGATGGAAGATATGCATCTTCTAAGGGACTTGTTACAATAGAGAGATTACCTGGTGAGATTAGATCTCAAGGATGCTTACCTAAAAGTCCCGGTTTTCAGACCGCATTGACGATTTCTCCAATTTTTCTGGAGAGATCAATGTTATAAGTTTACCGTCCTCCCTTTCAGTCTTTCATCCGCCCGTGGTGTTTTACCAAATTCTTATGGCCAGTGGTTCAATCCCTCAGAGAAAGAGGTGTTCTACTAATTATTTACCTAGACGACATCCTGATCATGGCCCAATCCAGGGAGACTCTCATGACACATCTGTCATGGACGATCCGTCTCCTCCAAGACTTAGGTTTCCTCATCAATTTGGAAAAATTAAATCTTGACTCCTTCTCAGAACATAGAATTATTAGGTTTCAGGTAAATTCTTCAAAGTGCAACTTCTGTTCCCTCTTTTGAAACAAACCTCTATCAAGAAAGAGTTGAGGAGAGCCCGTACCTCTCTGAATATATCATTGAGGACACTGGCTCGCCTGTTCGGTCTACTAGCCTCCTCTATTCAAGCAATTTTCTCAGGTCCTCTCCAATATCAGGCCCTACAACGCCTGAAGATCTTGCATCTTGGCAGGGGTCTATTCTATTCGGAACAGATCCAACTTTCCGACTAGGCCAAAGCAGAGATCGCTTGGTGGTTGTATTACATGGATGCTTGGAACGGCAGAGCAATATTTACAGCCACTCCAAAGGTGGTGATAAGAGTCAGATGCCAGCCTTTCGGACTGGGGAGCCTGTTGCGGCTCAGTGACAATGGGGGGGAGATGGTCCTCTCAAGAGAAATTACTCCATATCAATTGCCTGGAACTCTTGGTGGGATATTTTGTGATTCGGTCCCTATCCCCACGCAAAGCAAGTTGGTGCAGACTGCTCCGCATGGACAACGTTTTGGCGGTACGGCATATAAACCATCTGGGAGGGACCAGGTCCCAAGTGCTGGTGACGATAGCCAAATAATTTTGGGATTATTGCCTCCAACACCAGATTTCAGTTTTGGGGTAGTACATTGCGGGCAGGTCCAACCCAATTGCGGATTGGCCTGAGAGACGGCAGCGACTGGAAAATGGACCCTCAGAAGTTCTTCAGACTCAATCTGATTTGGGGTCCGTGTTCAGCTGATCATTTTGAATTGCCTCTGAATGCTCAACTTCCTTGTTTCTTCAGTTGGAGACTGGATGACCTGGCAATGGGGTTGGATGCTTTCCTTCAATCGTGGGAGATGGGGCTGTTATAAGCTTTTCCCCCGTTCTCTATAATTCAGAGAGTACTATCTCAGGTAAGGAGACAGTTGGCAGAATTGGTCCTTGTGACTCTGCTTTGGAAAGCTGAACCATGGTTCCCAGTGGCGATGGAACTCTCATCTGTCCCTCTGATCCCAATTCCCTCACATCGGTCTCTGCTTCTGGATCCAGCAGGATTACCTCATCCCTTAATAGCGACAGGCAGTTGTCCCTCATGGCATTGAGACTTTCAGGAAATGTTGGCAGGTGTCAGGACAACGCTTTGTTTTTCCTGTCCCAATCCTGGGCCCCCTCCACTCACAAACATTACGAATCTTCTTGGAAAAGATGGACTGGTTGGTGTAGTGAACGGAGTGTTGATCCCTTGGGAGCAAACATTAGCTTAAATGTGAATTTCCAGTCAGAATTAGCAACCCAAGGTTTGGCATATAGAACAATCAACAATCTTAGGTCAGCTATATCAGCAGAACACCCCCATATTGAGGGTAAATCAGTGGGAGAACATCCAATTAGTTTGTATGCTACTGCATGGTATCAGGTTGGTTAATCCTCCTAAACCAAAATATTCCGTTCTTTGAGTTGTTGATGTGGTATTGCGGTTTCTGAAGGCTTGGCCTTGCAACAAAGACATCTCATGTAAGCAGTTAGCAGCAAAACCTACGGTTCTACTTTGCCTAATATCCTGTCGACGAGTTTCGGATGTAAAAGCTTTGGATTTGGCAGGTAGATTATTTACTCCTTCTGGAGTATCTTTTACCATTTCTAGAAGAACGAAGACAGATTCTAAATGTATTTGTTATCCTGCTTTCCCCCATCATCAAAAATTGTTGTGGTTAAAGTTTGAAAGTGTATGAGGAGTCTACTCGGAAGGTTTCTGGGGACTTCCAGGGTCAACTGCTCATCTCGCTACAAACACCTTTTGGTCCAGTGTCATGAGCTACCTTAGTCAGGTGGGTTAGATGGTTGATGAATGAAGCTGGGATAGATACCTCGATTTTTGGGGCACATTCAGTCAGGGGGGCTATGGCTTCCAAGGCTTTTTCGACAGGTTCTTGTTTGGAGGACATTATGGCAGCGGCTGATTGGTCAGCTAATTCTTCTTTTAAAGTGTTTTACCATAAACCTACTGTAGATGTGGCTTCAGTCATTGTAAATTAGCTTTGAACTAGCATAATCCGAAGCCTCCGGTCCATATAGCTGTCGCGTCAAGAATTTTCAATTCTATTAAGGACACAGAGGCGAGGATTATCCCACCAATTCTGGTTTAAATAAAAGAAATTTAATAAAATATTTTATGTTATTGACTAAGGTGGTGTAACATTGATGTCAAGAATTGTTATATTGTTAATTCCCACCCGTTGATCTAGTACTGAGAACCTTTCAGTACTGGCTTTTATTTGTCCTCTATTCTAGATGTGGATAAGAATTCGTGAGATACGAGGAGCAGATCTGGCCTTCTGCAGAGGTTAGAGTTCGGTTGGGTCGACATCAGGACGTTGCAGTTCTGTGTTCGTTCTTTTGAAAACACAGTGTTTGATTGCATCCATCGCAAAGAAAGATGAAGGACTTTGTGGATGGTGCATTTATATACAAGGGTTATCTATGACTGTATGGACTACTGGAAATCTTGGGAAACATCGTTTTTTGCTATAAGTGTTTTTATTGGCTGCTATGAGTTATGCAGTAAAGAGAAAGAAGCATAATCCTCGCCTTTGTGCCCTTAATAGAATTGAAAATTCTTGATGCAACAGCTAGAAATGTTTTTACTATTATACAGGGATCTGTAAACATTATCATGCAACTCTGAAACCTGGTGATGCAAGGCTTATCCTGATGATGGTATCACGGTATAGAAAATAGTCACTCGGATTAGCCACAACACAGACACCTTACCAGGAGTCATAGCGCGAACACAACCCCCTAACATTGTTTTGGTGTATTAGAGGCTCCAGCCCATCTATTAGCGTGTTACAGTAATATTTCATTGGCAGTCAGGTGGATGGGAAAGTTATTCAGGGAAGAAAGTAGACAACAGGAGCTCTTGCAGGCCTAGGTCAGGTAATACAGCAGTTTCTCTTTGCAGGATGATGTTTGGCCAGGCCTCGGGGAAATCCTCTTTCTGAGCCCGTGGCAAATCCTCCAAGATGCCTCCACCACCCTCCAGGCAGGCGGGACGTGCAATAAGGGCCTGGTGACACCACCAGCTCCCCACTAGTGTGCGGCCACCCCGTGTTCACGTTGATCCTGAGGCTGCTCTTGGCATTCGCCACTCTGTGAAGGCCTCCCTCCTGGCTGCAGCGCCTCCCCTGTTACGGGGTCGCCGAGGCAGTTATGGCTGGGCCGGCTAGTTCCTCCTTTGCCGTGGCTACGGCCCCTACATTCTCCGGTAGGCAGGGAAGTGTACAGAGCGAGACAGCGCTCTGTATTTCAGCCTTGCGGCATACCAACTTGGGAGCCAAGCCGGGCAAAGTCCCCCAGCCTACTCCAGCATTCAACACACGCTTCCTCCACAGAAGGTGAGAAAGGGAGTGCTCACTCTATACTGGTGGCAAGAAGCAGGGGAAAATTTGCAGCGCCCCCCCATACAGGCTCCCAGAGAGTAAAAGGTCAAGGGCACACCATGCTCTTGTGTGCAGATGATGGGCACGGGCTGGCTCAGAGTTCCACTGCCAGGCAAGGGCCAGCCACTAGTCCCAGGAGAACACTTTGGGGTTCAAAGGCAGAAGGTAGGCAGGCCAGCACATAGTCACTTGCCACAACAGCAGTCTCCCCCTCCCCTCAGAGCCAGCAATGTAGCCAGCAGCAGGTCATCCCAGTAAAGCAAGTTTCTTAGAATGACCGTTTCTCCTTGCAGTTCAGCAGTGCCAGGGAAGTCCAACTCAGGGAGTACTGGCAGTATGGCAACATGCAGGAAAGCGAGCATGATGAGTCCTTTGTGCCACCTAGCAGACACCAGGCAGCAAACAGAAGAGCTATCCAGATGGGTATTTTGTGCAGTCCAGTAGTCCTCCTGACAGAGCTTCAGTCCCAGTTTCAAAAGTGTACTGCCATCAGGGGGCAGAGCCCCTCTACTTATACTCAAAAATACCTTTGGCCAAGGGGTAACTTCAAAAGAGCTCTTTCAAGTGAAGCACAACACCCTTTCAACCCAGTCCTGTCTCCAGACATCAGTAGGGGGTAATCAGTCTATTGTGTGAGGTCAGAACACAGCCTATTCACATGTAAGGTGTAAAACAAGCCTCTCTCTCCCCAGCCCTGGAAGACTATCAGTATGCAGATACCTCTTCTGTCACACCCAGCCCCTCCTGTGTGACGGCTGTCTGGAAAGTATGCACCAAGTGGAGCTGTCACTCTGCCCCAGATGTGGACTGGAGCCAGGCTGCAAACCACTAGCGTTATAAGCTCAGAGAAATGTCCTCTTACTAAAAGTGGCATTTCTAAAATAGTAATAAAATATCCACCTGCACCAGTGAGCAGGATTTCTCACTACCATTCCAAACATACTAAACATGCCAACACCACTCCTTATGGATCAGAAATGACCACTTAGACATACAGTCAAACATCTGCCCCCATTTTCTGTTGATGTGCCGCATGTGTGCTGCTTGCTCTCTCACTTATGTGTTTCTGCTCTAGCCAACTACCTTGCCACCAACGCCGCTGCCATGTTGCTCTTTCCCTTATGTGGTCCCCCCTCCCACCTCCACCCATGTGTTGCTTTTTCCCTCGTGCCGGTTTTTCCCTCCACCCCCATGTGGCTTTATTTTTAATTTTTTATCCCTCTCCACCGGCACCCTGTTGCTTCATCGACATGCGCTCCTCTACTGACCCTCCTCACATTTAAGGTGCTTTTTATTATATATTTACAGATTTTTGGAGGGCCGGACAGCAAATTGCTGCTGTCCCCTCTGCTTTAAAAAAGAGCTTTCATGCTAGTTCAATTTAATTGTGTGTTTATTTACCGATCTTCCTTGGGTTACCTTGGGTGTGCATGTGTTGACACATTTGCATGTCTGAAGAATGACGCTACAGCCATGTTTTTGTGACTTTTTTTATTTTCTCAGATGCTCCATAGTATCGGCAAATAAATGCTTCCTGCTCATGCTGCACAGCATCAGCAAACAGCATTGGCAAAGCCAGTAGGACCAAAAGGAGAGCCCTATTGGCTTTGCTAGTGTTTGAGTTCCTTTTAATTGTGCTAGTAGTTAGATTACCCAAGCGCCTCTCTTGCTGGGTGTGAATGACTCACCCAGCTAATGTTTTCTATTAATCCATCCTGTGCTTGCTTATAAATGAAAAATGTAAAACTACAAATACCAGAATGTATTGACAAAATTATAACACAAAAAATTAATATATACATTGGGCAACCTTAGATCTCTAAATCAGGAACAACTCTAAACATTTTCATTTTGTGGCACAATGAGGGGAGGTTTTGTTCCCCACGTTTATATAGTTGCCCTGTAGCCCATGTCGTTGCAATACTAGCTCCTTCGTTCCAGGTCTTTTTAGGTCGATCATTCGAGACCTCTTGTATATACTTTAGTATATACTTCTTTGTGGACTTCAGTTCCGCCCACTGCTTCTCATTAGTTTATGTTAGTGTCATTTAAAAATCCTTGCTTCTGAGTGGTTAATCTTTCCTATTTGTCCCACCTTCTCCTCCTTAGTCTACTCGCACAGAGCACGCCCCTACTACTTGTACCCTTACCCATGTCCCATTACAGCATCTTTGTCATGGAATTTTTTCCCCTGTTGCTATTTCTAAATCACTTCATCTCCTCACGCCATTCCCCCCATTCCCAACACCGTCCACCTGTTGCTTCTGGCATTTTATTACATCTTAAATTTCCCCATGACCCCCCTCACCACCTTCGCTCCTTGCCACTTGTTTCTTTAGCATTTGAATGAAAACACACACAATTGTTGGCCTTTCAATTAGCTTATTTGAAATAAACATTTAAACATTTTATAAAAGCAATTCAGACAAAAACAGACACACAAGATGAGCATGGAGTCAGGATCCCAGCAAAACAAAAAAAAAACGTTTTCAAAGTTCACTTTAGGTGAGCACTTTCTGGTCACAAAACAATAATAAAGTTGATTTGAAAAGCAAAGAATGTTTTGTTTAGTGACCAGAAAGCACTCACCCAATGCAAACTTTGACAAAGGTTTTGTTTTTCCTGGGACTCTGACTCTGTGCTCCTGTCCTGTATGCAACCTGTCATGTATGTGTTTTGGTTCGAACTGCTTCCTGGTTAAAAAACGCTCAATCGCTGGGAGCTTGTTTTCTGAAATCTTTGCATGCCTCTTTCAATGTGCACCCATCCAATACGTGTGTTGTACCCAGCAAAATGTAAACCTGTATGGTTTGTTTCCTTTACAAAGCATTTTATTTCTGACCCAAAAATTCTTCACCGGATGTAAGCTTTCAAAACTGTTTTCTTTTTGCTGGTCATCCATCACAGCGAATTATAAACATTTTTGAAAACTCACCTTAGGTGTGCATTTTTCATTCAAAAAGGAAAGAAATAGCTTTATAAAGGCTTGTGAACATAAGGCTTGCCAATAGAAAACACGCAAACAACAAGGATTGCTGGTTTGTCTATAAATTATACATAAAAATGTATATTATAAAAACCTCTAGCACTTCATCGCATTTACAACTGTAACTACACAAAATCGTTTATGCTTGCTTCACTGTTGGACAAAGCAAGGGATATACTTTTCAATGTATTTGTTTGTTGTTGGGGAAGAGTTATGCATTTCATTTTAAAAGAACATACATCCAAGTTTTTAATATGCATTTTGGTGGAAAACAAATGTTTTAGATTGGAAACACATGTTGTTTCTGGCAGTGATGACTATCTTGGTTGCTTTCAGGTTTACAACCTTTCACAGGATAAGACTAATTACTGGATCCCTTAGGACACAGATTAAGAATACTTTGCCTCCTCATAGCAGGGCTGTCTCCAAAATATTTACAAAGACGTTTTAACTGTTAACATGTTTTAATTAAAAGTGGGCTTAGTACAGACAAAAGTCTTGCTGCTACAGAAAGGTCACCTGCAGCCTCCTCCTCTAACCTTCTTCAGTAATTTCAATAACATATAAGGCCTATCCTTCACTAAGTGTCATCAGCATCTACTAAACTACTCTCTTGCCTTTGTAAATGGTGATCTTTTTTCTTTCAAATCTATTTGGTCACAGCACTGTTTTCAATAAGCAGTGATTATTTGATATATGAGGTATTTTTAATTTTCTCTCTTGAAACACTCAAGCGCTCGTTGTCACTCTCCGGTTGACATTGCCACTTCCCCCGAGGTGCATTCTCACCATGTCACAACATCCAACATGCATCAATTCTTTAGCAAGACATTAAAAGCTGTTGTTTATATTTCTACTCCTAGCCTTCCCCCAGTGTTTCTGTTAGTCAGCCAGCAACTCTGATGGTGGGGCGGTGAAAGTGGTATTCTATTCTAATTAGCATGGCAGATTTCAATTAGGATGCTAAATGGCAATTTATCATTTTTTGCTGCAGATGGAGGAAGGAGGTAAATGGAGTGCTTTAGTTATATGCAGGGCCGCAGGAATTATGTGGCATAGAGGACCAAATAATGCTGCAGGGTTGACCAATTTATGTGGCAAGAAAAGTCCAGTTATGCATTTACAACGTCAATAGCTCTAACTCTCGCAAATGTGAGACCTATTGCATTACAAATGCTTGTTTGTTCTAGGTTTTGTAGTTTTGTTTTTTAATTGTATAAAAAAGACTATTAATCCCAGAAATAAAAGGAAAATTGTCAGGACTGTGTTTAGTTGGAGTCATTAATATCTTCATTAAAAAATTGTGTGTCCAATAGAAACACTGGATCCGTACTATGACTAATATTTGTAGCATGCCACAAAATTAGTGCCTGAAACATTAAGCCATGCCTCTGTCAGTAAAAAATCCAATTACAAATGCTATGGCATTAGAAATTTCATCAGTATGAATTACAATCTCAAGAGACATACATAATGAGTCCTAACCATCTGTATCCCATTAACAAGCATTGGCAAAACCAATATGTTGCGCCCTTGGGACTTATTGGCTTTGCCAATGGTTGTGGCCATGGTGTACAGCATCCCTATAGCGTGGCTACAAAAGAGAGGGAGGAAGCTATGAGGCAACCAGCTGCATCATTTTATAGGCACGTGCAACAAGCATGCATGTGCTTACAAAATTATGTCAGTCCGTTTTGCCTTCTTGTTTACAGATCCCAGTTAGACTGGTAAACAAATAGAACAAGCATTTGCAATGCAATGGGTCTTGTGTTTGCTCGAGTTAGAGCTATTAGCCCTATAAATTCCTAACTGGACTTTTCTTGCCACATAAATTGCAAGTGAAAAGTAAAACAGTTGACATAAGTGAGTCAATTCAAAGCACCACGGCCGCCATGAGCATGAGCGCAAGAGTTATTGGCTCCCTGCATGGGAATGTCTAGAAAGGATCACAGCTGGGATGAAAGGCAAACCAAAACCGGAGGAGGGGTCATCACATGCTGTAGCAGGAAAACGCGTGGCATAGTGTGATGGACAACAAAAATGCTCACTTAGCAAAATCGCCTGGAAGGGAACTCAGAACACAAAGGAAGGACATTTCACAAAATGCACCCAAAAAAATGAAGCACTTAAGACAAGCACAACAAAGAATGAATAGCAGTAGTGGGTGTGGTTAAAAGCCCACAGAGAGAGTACAACAGGCCAGAGTGCTTGCTTGTTTGACCCTAACAAACGAAGTGCGGGTGGAGGGAGCAATATGGGTGGTGGGAAGCAATTAGAGGGCGAGGGCCAAGCAACACTGGAGGCAGAAGTGAGCGAAGCAACATAGAGGCGGAGAGGGGTTTCAGCAACCTGGAGGGCACTGGTGGGGGAAAGCAACACGGATCAAGAGCTGCAGGGACAGCAAAGAGACGAGAGAACAATGTGGGGCAGGGGGAGAAGCACAAAGGTGACAAAAGAATGTCGGGTGAAGGGAGAAGCAAACGGACAGACAGAGGAACACATGAACGGGAGGAGGTGAAGCACACAGAGACAGCTAAAAACACATGCACTCGTGTGGAGTGCTTAAAGAAGAAGATAAAAGTAGTGCCCGAAGTTTCGAAGCCCATCTGAGAGAGGGAGAAAACAACTCGGAAATACAAAGTATATGTGAGTAAGCATGTGTGTATGTGACGTAAATAGCAGTTGCGGCTCGGGGGGATTCCTGGGGGCGGGGCAGCGCGCAGGGGGGATGCATGTGATTGGGGGGAATTAATAACATCTAAAAAATAAAATAAAATTGAAAAAACTTATCACCGCTCCCACGCCACTCCTCTGCTGCACGCAGGCACAGACTCCCAGCCTACCCTGCAGCCAATCCTAACGCTGTTCAAAGCAGCGTCAGGTTTGGCTGGGAGTGCCCAGCCAGGGCACTCCCAGGCAGAATTGGAGCATGTGCAGGCTCTCTCCAGCCCAGCAACTGTGTTGCTGGGCTGCAGAGAGCCCTGTGCGCATGTGTGTTTGGCCGGCCCGAAACGGCCGGCCAAACACACATGCGCTCAGAGGGGAGTGCACAGTGCACTCCCCTCTGCTCATCACCCCTATTCTGTGAGGAATCCACAGGTAGCTAGTGTATCCACCAGAAAAAGCGTTACTGAAGGTAAGTAACTTGTTCTTCTGATGGATACAACTACCTGTGGATTCCTCACCTTGTGAATAGAGTCACAAAGCAGTACCACACTCAGAGGTGGGTCCCTGCGTAGTCACACCAAGAAATCCTGCAACACGGAACGTGCAAAATGGCCGTCCCTCCTGACTTCCGAATCCAAGCAATAGTGCTTGGCAAAAGTATGGGGGGAAGCCCAAGTTGCTGCTTTACAAATATCTACTACAGGAACACCTCTAGCCAAAGCTGAAGTGGCAGACGTAGCCCTGGTAGAATGAGCTCTAATACCCTCAGGAGGAATCTTCTTGGCTAATGAATAACAGATCTAAATGCAAATAATGACCCACCTGGATATGGTTCTTTTATGGACAGCTCTGCCTGTCATCTTGCCCACATATCCAACGAAGAGTTGGACATCGAAACGTAAGTCCTTTGTTCTATCAACATAAAAACTGAGAGCCCTTCTCGGGTCTAAGCGATGGAGCCTTTCTTCCTCTTTTGAAGGGTGAGGAGGATAGAAGGTTGAAAGAGTAATAGACTCCCCCATATGGCCCCGTATGAAAACTTTAGGAAGGAAAGCCGCCCTGGTTCTCAGCACCACTTTGTCAGCATAGAATGATGTAAAAGGAGGGTTGACACTAAGAGCCTTAAGTTCACTCACATGCCAAGCAGACGTAATAGCAAAAAGAAAAACTGTCTTCAAGACCAACAACCTTAAAGAACAAGAATGCATAGGTTCAAACGGTGAACCCATTAAAAAAGTCAAAACCAGCTTTAAATCCCACTGAGGCATGAGAAACGGAGTGGGATGAAATTGATTAGTTAGGCCTTTCAAGAACCTAACAACTAAAGGTGATTTGAACAAGGAAGGTTGATCCGGAAGGCAAAGAAAGGCTGACAGCGTCAACAAATAGCCCTTGTCAGTCGCAACTGCACAACCATTCTGTGCCAAAGTAAAAGCAAACAATAGAACATCAGACAAATGGGCTTTCAAGGGATCAATTTGTTTCTCTCCACACCAAGCCACAAATTTTGCCCATCTGCCGGCATAAACAGTCTTAGTGGAGTGTCGCCTGGCCAATAAAATAACATCCACCACTTCTGGCGGGAGAGAAAAAGAACTCAGATTGCCCCGTTCAATCTCCAGGCATGAAGGTGCGGGCTCTGGAGGTGGGGGTGTAGAACCTGCCCCTGCGACTGTGAGAAGACATCTGCCCTGAGAGGGCGATGGAGTGGAGGGCACAGTGAGAGTTGGAGAAGGCCCGTGTACCACACCCTTCTCGGCCAATCCAGAGCTATTAAAATGACGTGAGCCCGATCTTGGCGAATCTTCCTCAGAACCCGAGAAATCAAGAGTATGGGGGGAACCGCATAAAGCAACTGGCTGCACCAGGACATCTATAAAGCGCCCCCCAACGCTCCTTCCACCGTATATTGGAGGCTGCAAAATGACAGGCAGGGCGCGTTGTCCCGAGTGGCAAATAGGTCTATCCGTGGAGAACCTCACACCCTGAAGATGTGAAAAACCAGAACCGGATGGAGGCGCCACTCGTGGTCGGCTGAGAAATGCCGACTGAGACTGTACGCATGTACGTTGAGAACTCCGGCCAGATGGTTTGCTACTATGCAAATCCAATGGTCCTGTGCCCAGTACCAGAGCCGCAGTGCCTCTCTGCAGAAAATGTACGACCCTACTCCTCCCTGCTTGTTGATGTACCACATCGTGGTAGTCTTGTCCGTCAAGACTTGAACTGACTGACCGCGAAGGGATAGGAGGAAGGCCTTGAGAGCCAGACGTATCGCCCGCAATTCTAACTGACTGATGTGAAACATCTGTTCCACTGGAGACCAATGGCCTTTGATCTCCAGGTCCCACAGATGAGCTCCCCACCCTAGAATGGAAGCATCCGTTATGACCGTGGCCACTGGAGGTGGTAGAGCAAACGGCCTTCCTTGGGAAAGATTGCTGTCTACAGCCCACCATCGTAGATCCACTGCAGCGTCTATGGAGATCGTTATCGACTCTTCAAGATCCCCTTTGTGTTGAAACCACTGCTTGCGGAGGCACCACTGGAGAGCCCTCATGTGCCAAAGTGCATGAGTGGCCAATAGAATGCAAGAAGCAAACAGACTGAGCAGACGTAGGACCTTGAGAACTGGAACAACTGCTCCTTTTTGAAACATTGGATTCAACGCCTGAATGTCCTGGTTCCGCTGAGGCGGAGGATAGGCCCGATTCAATGTTGTATCCAGCACTGCCCCTTTGAACAGGAGGCGTTGAGAGGGTTCCAGGTGAAACTTGGGCACGTTTACCATAAAACCCAGACTGTACAATGTAGGAAGTTGGCTCTGTATATACTATCTGAAAGTGAGCGATAGTGTGCACATAGTCCAAGGGTTCCCCTTAGAGGTTAATAGTGGCAAAATTAGATAATTCTAATGCTCTATTTTGGGTAGTGTGGTCGAGCAGTAGGCTTATCAGAGGGTAGTGTTAAGCATTTGTTGTACACACACAGGCAATAAATGAGGAACACACACTTAAAGACTTAACTCCAGGCCAATAGTTTTTATGTAGAAAAATATATTTTCTTAATTTATTTTAGAACCACAAGATTCAAGATTTGAAGTAAATACATAAAATGCAAGGTACTCCACACAGGTAAGTAAGGAACTTTGAATTAAAGCAGTAGTACACACAGAATAGGTTAAAATTGCAATAAGCTATTTTAAAAGTGGACACAGTGCAAGCAGTTCCTGGAGGAGGTAAGTATGGTTAAGTTTCTCAGGTAAGTAAAGCACTTACACAGTCAGTCTCCTGGGCATAGGCAGCCCACCTTTGGGGTTTCAAGGCAACCCCAAAGTCACTGCACCAGCAATACAGGGCCGGCCAGGTGCAGAGGTCAAAAGAGGGCCCAAAACACATAGGCGCCTATGATGAACAGGGGTGCTCTGGTTCCGGACTGCTGGCAGGTTATTACGTGCCTCCTCTGGGAGCAGACCAGGGGTTTTTTGTAGAGCACTGGGGGTGACACAAACAGGCATACAAAACACAGCCTCAGCGGCACAGGGGCGGCCAGGTGCAGTTTGCAAAGTTGGCATCGGGTTTGCTAAAGAAAGCAATGGAGGGACCCAGGGATCACTTAGCCAATGCAGGCAGGGCACAAGGGGGCTTCTCGGGCCAGCCACCGACTGGACTAGGAAGAGGGCTGCCTGCTGGTCACTCCTGCGCTGGAGGTTGGTTCCCGGTCAGGGGGAGCCTCATGATCCTCTCTGCAGGCGTTGCTGTGGTGGTGCAGGGGGGTCGTCTCAGGTTACTCACGAAGTAGCAGTCGCCTGGGAGTCCTCTCTGCAGTGTTAGTTCTCTGGAGCTCGAGCCGGGGGCATCGGGTGCAGAGTGTGAAGACTCACGCTTCCTGTGGGAAGAGTGAGTTCTTTAAAAGTTGCTTCTTTGTTGCAAACATGTTGCTGTTGGTGAACAGTGCCGCTGTTCTCAGGAGTTTCTTGGTCCTTCGGTTTCACAGCAGTCCTCTGAGTCCTCAGAGGTCACTTGCCCTGTTGGATGCGTCGCTGTGCAGGTTCTTTGAGTCTGGAGACAGGCCAGTACGGCTGGGGCCAAGTCAGTTGTCTTCTGTCGTCTCTGCAGGGCTTTCAGGTCAGCAGTCCTTCTTCTTGTTGTAGGTTGCAGAAATCTGATTTCCTGGGTTCTGGGTCGCCCCTAAATACTAAATTTAGGGGAGAGTTTAAGTCAGGAGGGGAGTAGCCAATGACTACTGTCCTGGAAGGTGGCTACACCATCTTTGTGCTTCCTACCTGAGGGGAGAGGGACACATCCCTACTCCTATTGGGGGAATCCTCCAATCTCAAGATGGAGGATTTCTAAAGGCAGGGGTCACCTCAGCTCAGGACACCTTAGGGGCTGTCCTGACTGGTGGGTGACTCCTCCTTGTATTTCTCATTATGCTCTCCTGCCTTGCCACCAAAAGTGGGGGCCGTGGCTGGAGGGGCGGGCATCTTCACTAGCTGGGATGCCTGGGGGTGCTGTAACAAAAGGCATGAGCCTTTGAGGCTCGCCGCCAGGTGTTACAGTTCCTGCAGGGGGAGGTGAGAAGTACCTCCACCCAATACAGGCTTTGTTCCTGGCCACAGAGTGACAAAGGCACTCTCCCCATGTGGCCAGAAACTCGTCTGGTCATGGCAGGCTGGCAGAAACTGGTCAGCATAGCACTAGGAGTCGGACTGGTATTCAGGGGGCATATCTAAGATGCCGTCTGGTTGCATTTTACAATAAATCCCACACTGGCACCAGTGTGCATTTATTGTGCTGAGAAGTTTGATATCAAACTTTCCAGATTTCAGTGTAGCCATTATGGAACTGTGGAGTTCGTGTTTGACAAACCCTCAGACCATATATTCTTTATGGCTACCCTGCACTTACAATGTCTAAGGTTTTGCTTAGACACTGTAGGGGCATAGTGCTAATGCACATATGCCCTCACCTGTCGTATAGTGCACCCTGCCTCAAGGCTGTAAGGCAGAGGTCTTCAAACTGGGGGGCGGGCCCCCCTTGAGGGGCCTCAAGTGATCCCAGGGGGGGGCGCCAAACTCTGGCCAAAAGAAATATTACACAGATAACATGCCTTTGTTTTAAGCAGAAGCATGTTATTGCAGTTTTAAAAAGGTAACAGTACTTAACTGCAATGTTTAAATAGGTTTAGACCTATTTAAACATTGCCATCTTGCTAAAATAATTGGGAGAAATTCTGAGGGGGGGGCAAAGATTTTTATTTTTCAACAGGGGGGGGGGGCGCGGCATTAAAAAGTTTGAAGACCACTGCTGTAAGGACTGCTAGAGGGGTGACTTACCTATGCCACATACACTCTGAGGGGAGTGCCATGTCGACTTAGTCATTTTCTCCCCACCACACACACAAACTGTGAGGAAGTGTGCATGTGCTGAGTGAGGGGTCCCCAGGGTGGCATAACACATGCTGCAACCCTTAGGGACCTTCCGTGGCATCAGGGCCCTTAGTACAGGGGTACCATTTACAAGGGACTTATCTGTGTGCCAGGGCTGTGCCAATTGTGGGAACAAAGGTACAGTTTAGGGAAAGAACACTGGTGCTGGGGCCTGGTTAGCAGGGTCCCAGCACACTTTCAATCATAACTGGCATCAACAAAAGGCAAAATGTCAGGGGGTAACCATGCCAAGGAGGCATTCCCTTACAAACAACAACTGCGTTGTCATTTGGAGATGATGCAGCACAAGCTCTGGATTCTTGATCAGCCAGTCGTCCAGGTAAGGGAATACCGATATTCCCTTCCTTCTCAGATGCGCTGCAACCACCGCCATCACCTTCGTAAAGACTTGAGGTGCGGAAGTAAGACCAAAAGGAAGGCCTGCAAACTGGTAGTGTTGCGGTCCCACCATAAACTGGAGATACTTCCTGTGTGACTTGAGAATGGGAATATGAAAGTAAGCATCCTGCAAGTGTACTGACACCATCCAATCTCCTTTGTTCAACGCCAAAAGCACCTGCGCTAGAGTCGGCATCTTGAATTTTTCCTGTTTGAGGAACCAATTCAAAATCCTCAGATCCAGGATAGGTCTCAATCGACCATCCTTCTTGGATCAGGAAATATCTTGAATAGCATCCCTGACCCCTTTCCTGCTCTGGAACCAACTCCACTGCGCCTTTTGATAAAAGGACCGGAACCATCTTGCTGAAGTAACAGGAGATGTTCCTCTGAACAAAACTAAGGACGGGGAGCGACGGGAGGGGGAAACTCCCGAAAGGGAAGGGCATACCCTTTCCCCACAATATTCAGTACCCAGGAGTCCGATGTGACTAACTACCACTCGTGGAGAAAATTAAATAACCTTCCCCCTACGGGAGAAGCATGACTTAAAATGGATGGAAAACTAGGGCTGCTTTCTTTGTTGCACTCCCCCAGAGGAAGAAAATGAGGCAGGGTGCTGCTGGGTAGCACCTCGCGTTCTGATCCTCCCCGTCCTCTAGAGTACCTATAAGAAAGGTTGGAAGACTGTTGAGTCGTGGATTGAGGCCTCCCACAAAAAGCGTCTCCAAGGCCAAACCCCCTAAACCTCCGAAAGGACCTGAAAGGAGTAGATGTGGAAGCCTGCAGTCCCAAAGACTTCGCTGTATCTCTACTATCTTTAAAACGATCTAAGGCAGAGTCCGCTTTAGCCCAAAACAACTTTTCTTCATCGAAAGGAAGGTGTAATAAAGTTGTCTGGACAGCCGATGAAAATCCAGAAGACCTCAGCCATGCATGTCCCGTAGTGGCAACTACATCGCCCTGGCCACTGCGTCTATAGTATCCAGACCAGACTGAATTACCTGCTTGCCGCACCTTGGGTGTCCGACAGGAGTTCATGGAACTGTTACTGCATATCCTGCTGCAAGTTAGGCACTACAGCTCTAGCCATGTCCATCAAGGCGTGCACATATCTACCCAACACACAGGTAGCATTAACCAACTTCAGAGCCATACTGAAGGATGAAAAAAAGTCTTCTTAGCTGTCTGCTCCATCCTCTTAGACTCCATATCCGATGGAGTAACAGGAAAGGAGCCTGGAGCAGAGCGAGCCGAACAAGAAGCCTGGACTACCAAGCTCTCCAGAGTTGGATGTTGTGACAAAAATCCTGGATCACCCAGAGCAACCCTGTACCTTCTTGCTCTGGACACAGCTGGTGATGTAACAGGCTTTCTCCAGATCTCTAAGATAGGCTCCGTAAGAGCATCATTGAATGGGAGCAAAGGCTCCGCTGAAGTAGAAGAAGGATGTAATACTTCAGTCAAAATGTTAGTTTTAACTTCAGCAGCTGCAAATGGAAGGTCCAAACATTCTGCATCCTTCTTGAAAACAGAGTGAAAGGAAGCCACACCTCATCAGTAAACTCCCCTGGAGATGAAAGATCCAACTCAGAGGAAGTGTCCAATGCACTAGCTGAGTCTAGGCCATGAAATTCTCCCAAGGGCTCAGCAATCTCTCCTTCCTCCATCAATTGTCTCTTGTACTCTTGCTCTTCCAAAAGCCTCAACGCTCTCCTCCGCGACCTCAACCTGGCCTCCAATCTAGACGTCAACATGGAGTTTGCTGACGTCGACAACGCCGGTTTCAAAAGCGTTGGATGCGAACTGGGAGAAGAAGGAGAAGCACTCCATTCCGACCGGGATCCATCCAGCACCGGAGCTGACTCCATCGGTGCCATTGGCATATGGCGCTGTCATCGGTGTTGTCTGTCCAATCGATGATGTCATCGGCGCCGGAGGTCTATGAGGTGATGTCATCGGCGCCGGAGGCCTATGAGGCGATGCCATCGGCGCCAAACCGGCACCCTCAGCCTGATAAAAAGGCACGAACTGCGCCGACTTGTATGGAGCCGGAGAGCCCAAGAAGAATGCCAAAGGACCCATGGGACCAGACGGTGCACCAGCAGGGGCCATAGCCTTATTAAAGATAGTGAACATGGCATTCAGAAATGCTGCCAGATCTGCTCCTGAGTTGGGAAAACAGGAAACCTCAGATCTTCATGAGATGCCTGGGCCAGATCCGGAACCTGTTGCACTGACTCTTGAGCCCCAGGTGAAAGCTGAGGACCCACAGGAGATTCAACCACCTCAATCAGCGATGGCGCCGAAGAATCCTGAGGACTTTGAGGCTGGGGAGATACAGTGGGACTAACCTCCCACGTCGTACAACGCCGTCTGGATGGAGGCCGAGACCGACCTCTAGTAGAACGACGCCGAGAGTCGTGTCGCCGCCTCTTCTTATGAGACTTATGGGATGACGAGTCTCTAGTCTTAGACCTCCGATGTCTTCTGTGTTCCTTCTTTGCCTTAGCTAAAACAAGTTTAGCCTCTCTTTCCTTCAGCGCCTTTGGATTCACCCTTTGGCAGGACACGCAATCCCCTACATCGTGGTCCGAACTGAGGGTCTTTGACAGACACACGACCCCGCACTCCTGGCAAGGTTTACACCCTGACTTCTGAGGAGGAGAGAATGTAACAAAGTACAATAAGACACCCTTTAAACAGTAACTTCTCGAGAGCTAAGAGAAAACTGTTAGTGTTGAAGGCACGGAAAAAAGGGAACTGACATCAGCACGCCGGCGAGAACCTCTTATTGCCACAGTGACGTCAGACGGAGTCGCGTGCGGAGCCGTGCAATTGTGACGTCCTCGTCGACAGGGAGAGCTGGGAAGAAAATTTTCTGTCGAATGCTAACACATTGGGAGAATTCATAAGGTGAGGAATCCACAGGTAGTTGTATCCATCAGAAAAACACAGTTTAATATCCCTTCCTTGTGATAGGATTTGCAGTGGCTGCTGCTGGCGGGGGTTGGGGAGGGTGATGCTCCTCCGCCCTTATGGAGGAGCCGTCCCTGGTAAATAGTGCACATTCGTCAGCAAGGGAGGATTTACAGCGGGTAGTGCAGATGAAGGGGGAGAGCAGAAAGGAGAGAGCATCAGGGATGACGGTTACAATGGAGGGGGTGAGGGTTACGGGGAGTAACATGAGTAGGAAAACTGGTGGGTGAGTTGGCAATATGAAAACCTATAACTGGAAATTGTTCAGTGTTGGTACAGCATATTCAGGTGGTTTCCCTGCCTCAAAATGCCGCATGGAAAGAAGGGTTTACTGCTCACTGCAGCAGAGCTGTAGCCAGGTAGATACAGACTCGGATGGCATTCCATATCCTAGGAATGAACCTAGCAGTAAAACGCTTGCCATCTTGTCTTCCCCTTCCCACAGATCTTGAAATCAACAGGGCACATTAAAAATAATTTTAAAATGAAAAGAAAAGTTCGGAGAATCAACAGGAGACTTGCCGCATCTATACTGTAAGGGATTGAAATAAAGAAAGTGGACTTGGACTCAGGAAAGTATTGTATTGTAACACACATCATTTATACGCCAAGATGAGTTGCACCCTTGCCTCAGTATTTCAATGTAATTATTACCAGGCTCCGTGGTGGAATCTGTGATCTGTGAGTAATTTGCAGGTACCCCACTGCAGACACATTAATCCGTTGAGCAGCCTCACATAAGCATGCCACTTGCACGTATAGCCAGAGACTTCCAAAGAGTTTTGCCGTACGATGAGTATCTCAGCCTCGAGAAGATTCATTATTCAATCTTCAGTTTGCAACACAAATACATCTTTGGCTACAAACTCAAAACTCAGTTTCCTTTTTGTACACATCTCGAGCAACAGTATTATCAGAGCTAAAAAAATAGAATTTTTTTAAGTTCACAGCCTTGTATTTCACTTTGTACATTTGTTAATATTGAGGTAGTTTTCCCTATAGGGGGAGTCATGCAAACAATGGCATCATTTATTAAAGCACTATCACCAAATATCGAAATCTTGTTAGAAAATCGAAAATGTACCTATTTTTTCTAAAATCATTGGACTTACTAGATTTGTCCGTAAAATTATTCATGATAGACTATTTGTTCAGCTCATTGTACAGTCAAACAAACTTTATTCGCATGAAAGATACACACAAAAGCAGATATAGAGCAATGAAGCAATCCATAATATCACAGAATAAAACTGAATGTTTAAAAATATAAAAACTTAAAATGACCAACACATGCATTTCCAAGAGACAACTGCTGATTTCCAATAAGCACTAACTCTAAAACAGACTTCTGCATTATCAAGTAATTGGAGATGCGGACAGACTACATTGTGCGAATTAAAACGTTTTAAATATGGAAATACAAACTTTTTAGTGAAGGGTATATAAGGTTAACAGAAAACATGAAATGTAATAGTGGATGGGTGAAAATCCCTGTAGGAAAGTGGAGTGTTAAGTAGTGTGGGGGTTAGTCCTCACCTTATAATGCTCTCACAGTACCCCAAACATTGTCCTCGGATTCACACTAATAAATCCTTAGCTCTGTCCTGGTAGTGTGGAAAATTGTAGTCATGCTTTACTAGACAAACATGTGTTAAGCATTTCAGAGTACCAACATGGATGATAAGTAATTGACACAACTCTTGACACAACTCTTAAGAAATCAAACACCAATTTATACAAAATAGAGCTTGTTTTTATCTTAATTTAGACACCAACACAAATGGAATTGCATCAGTACAACCAGAGTTATAGATTTTAGAAACAAAATTAAATCACAGTAAAAATGGGCATTTAACTCTTACGGTGCTCTGGATGAGCTGGTCTCGGCCACAGCCGTGTGCCAAGGACGAGACCAGTTCGTCCTGCACCGGGCCTACGGAGAGAATGGTAGCGCTCCCCTGTGGGCCTCCCACTCACCACCCCCCCAAGGGCAGTGATGGAAGGGGAATCGCTTCCCCTTACACCCCAGTCCTCTCCCCCGTGACGTCTGAAGACATCAGCATGCACTTGCGCGCTGACCTCATCTGAGGCCGCCCCCACTGCGCTGAAAGATCAGCTTCCAGCGCGGATCCGGGGGTGGGGGCAGGCAAAGGCATGAAAGGAAAGGCCTTTCTTTTCATGTCTCTGTGAGCATTTGTGCAGCAAGATTGTGAAGCGATCGGGCAGCAGAATGCCCACTAGACATCAGGGATTTTGTTTTTATGTTTGTTTATGTGTGTTTATGCATAAGGGGAGAGGCCCCTTTGGCAAAGGCCGCTCACCAGGGGGGCAATTAAATATTAGGCCTTTTCTGCCCGCACTGAGGCAGATCAGCCTATTTTAATTAGGGCGATCTGCCCCCAGGGGGGGCAGAAACCAGTAGGCACCAGTTTTTTTTTGTTTTAGGTTTTTTTACAGACGGGGAGTGACCCCTTAGGCAAGCGTCGCTCCTCTGGGGGAAATTTTATTTTAGGCCATTTCTGCCTAACTTGGGGACAGATCAGCCTATTTTTCTTAGGCCAATCTGCCCCCAAGCAGGGGCAGAAAACACTAGACACCAGGGATTTTTTTAGGTCAGTTTTGTGTAAGGGGAGCGACCTCTCAGGAAAGGATCGCTCCCCTGGGGGGCAAATTTATTTTAGGCCATTTCTGCCTCCCCTTGGGGGCAGATCAGGTACCAGGGATTATTTTTTACAGATGGGGAGCTACCCCTTAGGCAAGAGTCGCTCCCCTGGGAGGGGCAAATTTATTTTAGGCCATTTCTGCCCCACTTGGGGTCAGAAATCACTTAGGCACCAGGGATTGGTGTGTGTGTGTAAGTGTGTTTTGTTTGGGGGGCCAGCCCCTGGGGCAAAGGTCGCTCCCCTTGGGGGCACGTTACTGTTGGCCATTTGTGCCCCCCTTGGGGCAGAGTGGCCTATTTTTGTAAGGCCCATCTGCCCCCACAGAAAGCTTGCCAGAGACCAGGGAAGATTTTTTTTGCAAAAAAAGAGGGTGGAGGTATGGCATCCCTCCACCCCCAAATAAATTGGGACAAAGTTGTTCTGCCCACGGTGGGCAGATGGGGCAATTACCCCCGATCCACTGCCCGGGAGGCAGAAGGCCTACTAGATGCCAGGGAATAAAAATAAAAAAAAGTGGGGTGGTGGCTACCAACCAGTATGGGCATGGTTATGCCCCCACACCAACTGAAGGGGGTAACAGTCTTTCAGCTCTCCCCAAGCACACTAAAACATCTTATCCCACGGCAAGCAAGAGGGCATAAGATTATTTTGGGATTTAGTTTTACATTTGGGCCATGAAAGCTTGTCTAACTCTTACAATCGACCCACTTGGAATGATAAGGGCTGCACTTTTTGGACTTTGGGATGCTGCCATGTAGAAAAATCTGCGAGGCCTAGACACATCTGAAGACTAAACATCTGGGTGAGTCCAGGGTGGTGTGTTTCACATGCACCTGCACCATTTTCTTACCCACAATGTCCTGCAAACCTCCAACTTTGCTTGAAATCACAAATTGTTCCCACATTTTTGTGATGGAACCTTCCGGAACCTGCAGGAATCCACAAAATTCCTACCACCCAGCATTGTCACATCTATACTGATAAAAACTCTGCCCCACTTGTCAGCCTAAAAACATTTTTCTTTTCAAAATGCCCTTTTGGACCCGCTTTGGTTCCCCCTCATTTTCAACATGATTTTGGCTCTTCCCTGGCCCACCTACACAAGTGAGGTATAATTTTTACCGCGAGACTGAGGGGAACGTTGGGTGGTAGGAAATTTGTACCGGTACGGTGAGCCCACACAGAAATGTGGGAAAATTGTGATTAGTTTTAGCTAAATTTGAGGTTTGCTAAGGATTCTGGGTAAGAAAACACTGGGGAATCCACACAAGTCACACCTCCCTGGACTCCCTTCGGTGTCCAGTTTTCAGAAATGTCTGAGTTTGGTAGGTTTCCCTAGATGGCTGCTGAGCCCAGGACCAAAAACACAGGTACCCCTGTAAAAACAGATAGTTTTGATTACGATAATTTTGATGTGTCCATGTAGTGTTTTGGGGCATTTCCTGTCGCGAGCACTAGGCCTGCCCCCACAAGTGAGGTACCATTTTTATCGGGAGACCTGGGAGAACGCTGGGTAGAAGGGAGTTTGTGGCTCCTCTCAGATTCCAGAACTTTGCAGCACCGAAATTTGAGGAAAAAGTGTTTTTTTGCCAAATTTGGGGCTTTGCTAAGGATTCCGGGTTACAGAAACTGGTGAAAGCACCACAAGTTACCCTATCCTGGGTTACCCTACGTGTCTAGTTTTCAGAAATGTCCAGGTTTGCTAGGTTTTTCTAGGTGGCGGTTGAGCTAGAGGCCAAAATCCACAGCTAGGCACTTTGCAAAAAACAGGTCTGTTTTTTTAAGGGGGGAGGGGGGGAAATATGATGCGTCCATGTTGGGTTTTGGGGCATTTTGTGTCGCGGGCACTAGGCCTACCCACACAAGTGAGGTACCATTTGTATCGGGAGACTTGGGGAAATACTGGGTGGAAGGAAATGTGTAGCTCTTCTCAGATTCCAGAATTTTCTATCACCGAAATGTGAGGAAAAAGTGTTATTTTTGCCAAATTTGGAGGTTTGCAAAGAATTCAGGGTAACAGAACCCTGTGAGAGCCATAGAAGTTAACCCATCCTGGGTTCCCCTAGGTGTCTATTTTTAAAAAATACACAGGTTTGGTAGGTTTTCCTAGGTGCTGGCTGAGCTAGAGACCAAAATACACAGCTAGGCACTTTGCAAAAAACAGGTCAGTTTTCTTTGGGAAAATGTGATGTGTCCATGTTGTGTTTTGGGGCATTTCCTGTCCCAGGGCACTAAACAAACATACCCCCACAAGTGAGGTACCAGTTTTATCGGGAGACTTGGGGGAATGCTGGGTGGAAGGACATGTGTGGCTCTTCTCAGATTCCAGAATTTTTTATCACCGAAATGTGACGAAAAAGTGTTTTTTGCCAAATCTTTAGGTTTGCAAAGCATTCTGGGTAACAGAACCTGGTGAGAGCCCCACAAGTCACCCCATCCTGGATTCCTCTAGGTGTCTTGTTTTGAAAAATGCACAGGTTTGGTAGGTTTCCCTAGGTGCCGGCTGAGCTAGAGGCCAAAATCCACAGCTAGGCACTTTCCAAAAAACACATCAGATTTCAATGTAAAAATGTGATGTGGCCATGTTGCATTTCCTGTCACGGGCACTAGTCCTACCCACACAAGTGAGGTACAATTTTTATCGGGAGACTTGGGGGAACACAGAATAGCAGAACTAGTGTTATTGCCCCTTGTCTTTCTCTAAGACAATGTGTAAAAAATACATCTATTTGAGAAATGCCCTGAAATTCTCATGCTAGAATGAGGACTCCGGAATGCAGGGATGTGAAAATAACCACTGCTTCTCAACACCTTATCTTGTGCCCATTTTGGAAATACAAAGGTTTCCTTGATACCTATTTTTCACTCTTTATATTTCACCAAATTAATTGCTGTGTTCCTGGTATACAATGAAAACCCATTGCAAGATGCAGCTCCTTTATTGGCTCTGGGTAGCTATGGTTCTTGATGAACCTACAAGCACTATATATCCCTGCAACCAGAAGAGTTCAGCAGACGTAACGGTATATTGCTTTTGAAAATCTGACATCGCTGGAAAAAGTTACAGAGTAATACGTGGAGAGAAATGGCTGATTTTTTCACCTCAATTTCAATATTTTTTTATTTCAGCTGTTATTACCTGTAGGAAAACCGTGAAAGATCAACCCACATGACCCCTTGCTGAATTCAGAATTTTGTCTAGTTTTCAGAACTGTTCAGCTCTCCGAGATCCAGCATTGGTTTCACAACCATTTCTGCCACTAACTGGAAGGAGGCTAAAAGCACAAAAAATTGTAAAAATGGGGTATGTCCTAGTAAAATGCCACAATTGTGTTGAAAAATGTGGTTTTCTGATTCAAGCCTGCCTGTTCCTGAAAGCTGGGAAGATGGTGATTTTAGCACTGCAAACCCTTTGTTGATGACATTTTCAGGAAAAAAACACAAGCTTTCTTCTACAGCCCTTTTTCCCCATTTTTTTAAAATAATGAAATGTTCGCTGTATTTTGGCTAATTTCCTGGTCTCCCTCAGGGGAACCCACATACTCTGGGTACCTCTAGAATCCCTCGGATGTTGGAAAAAAGGATGCAAATTTGGCATTGGTAGCTTATGTGGATAAAAGGTTATGAGAGCCGAAGCGTGAACTGCCCCAAATAGCCAAAAAAAGGCCTGGTACCTGAGGGGGAAAAGGCCTGGCAGCGAAGGTGTTAAATGTTACGTTGAAGTCAATGGAGAAAAACCACTAGTGTCAAACAACCACATCAAGGTCGAGTTACGTGGAATCCTTGCAGGGTTAAGGTGGTGCGTGTCCTAGGACCAGGCCACAACAGTTTTAGCTGGTCCGTGGCATCCGGGTGCAGAGTTGTTCTGGCTGTCAGTGGTGCTGAGTGGGACTCGAGCTGGTGCTGATTTTTCTTACCGCTTACACAACGTTGCAGAAAATGAAATGCAAAAACTCAACAGGGGCTGGGTTGGTGATGTTGGATGCAGGCTGCAGTGTGCCCTGCAATTTCAGCGTGTGGTGTGGGTGTCAGTTACCGGGCAGTCAACCAACAAGCCTTGGCAGCGGCAAAGGTGAAGAAAAGCTTTGGGAACTTCATGTGGTACGTGAAGTGAGGTATCGGCCTGAAAATTTGGGGTAGGCAAAACTACAGCTCCCAGAAGACACTGGACCACCTGGATTTGGGCGATTCCATGGAAGGCCTGATGGCCTGTAAATCTTCGGATCCAGCAAGTGTTTTTAGCTGTAGTTTGCAAGGGACTAGTGCCACTATTCCCGGGGAGGCTGAGAGTGCTTCTGGTATCCACAGGGGACCCTCTGGTCGGGATTGCTAAGCTTGAGCCAAGGACGAGGGTCGTTTACACAGTTCCCAGTCTGTTACCTAAGGGACAGAGTAATTTATTGTTGTGAGTTTCCATCTAGAACCATCCATGTGCCTTTATTAAATAAAGATGTTATTAATGAATGTTTGAAAATACAGTGGTTGTCTTATGTTAAATCTCTAATGAAAGATCTTGGCAGACTACCTTTATGTTAAGCCATTCAACAATATATAAGAATGAAAAAACTTTAGTTAAAAAAATCTCTTATGGATAGAAGATTTGTATTAAAAGAAGACACTAAGGGCCAGATGTAGCAAGAAAACAAATTGCGACTTGCAAATTGCGAGTCATACCGACTCGCAAATTGCAACTCGCAAACTGGTATGCAGAAAGGTGTCTCAGACACCTTCTGCGACTCGCTATGGGGTCGCAAAGACCCACCTCATGAATATTAATGAGGTGGGTCGCAAATTGCGACCCCATAGCGAGTCCCTGCACTCACAGGGATGGTGGCCTGCTGGAGACAGCAGACCTCCATGTCTGTGACTGCTTTTTTTAATAAAGCAGTTTTTTTTTGTTGAATTGCAGCCCATTTTCCTTAAAGGAAAACGAGTCGCAATTCAAAAAAATAATGCAACCATTTGGTTTCATTTTTTCAGATCCATTGGACCACTGCCTGCTCTGAAAAAATATTTTCAGCGACATTCACAAAGGGGAAGGGGACCCCTTCCCGTTTGCAAATGCGTTACCACCCACTTCAAGTGGGTGGTAACTGTGAGTTGGTTTGCGACCGCATTCGCGGTCACAAAGCAACTCAGCATGGCTATGCGGTCGCAAATAGGAAGGGAACACCCCTTCCTATTTGCGAGTCGCATCCTCAAATTCCGAGTCGGTCCCGACTCGCAATTTGAGGGTGAGCATTGCGATGGCCGTTTTGCATGTCGCAAACTGCGTTTTTCGCAGTTTGCGACATGCAAACCTGTTGCTACATCTGGCCCTTAGCTTTAAAAGCCTTCTATCAGAGTTTATGCCATAATTCAGACACTTCTAAACAATGAACCATATGTTGCTGTAGATATTTCAAAATGGGAGAGAGGTCTGTTGCAGAGGTTTAGACTTGGGACCATAAGTAACTTACTGTTACTGTACAGCAATGTTTCTGTGTGCCACTGTCCCAGCAATTAACTCTCCAATCAGACAATAGTTCATTTTACGTTTATTTCTCAAATATTATCAGATTTTTTACTAAGAATTTTTTTCCCAGGAGTTAAAATACAAAACCTCTGTAGCTGTAGACCACCACTGTGTTTTTTTACAAAGATCAGATTTCTATTTTTGTCTTGGTGTTGCAGTCTTTCTATAATCAAGAGTGCAACTACCTAATTCTGTAATGTTTTAACATTTATAAATATGACTTTTGTACTATGATTTTTAAGGTCATATATTTATAAATACATAGAGGGCTTGATTACGACCATGTCGGAGGGGATTATTACTCCTTCACAAATGTGACGAATATCCCACATGTCATATTACAAGTCCCATTATATCCTATGGAACTTTGTGACAGAGTAATCCCCTCCGCCAAGGTCTTAATCAGGCCCAAAGTATTTCATGACTTTGATTGACAGTCTAAAACTTTTTTCCAATAGCTACCAGGTTAGCTTTTTATCATAAACTAGTACACCCCTTACTTTGATAAAAAATATTGTTACCTACTAATCTTACTCGTTTCCTGTTACGATTGCCTCTTTGTTATAGCCAGCGTCCTTGCTCTGCAACTTCTGTGACTCCAATTTCCTTTATTGAGCTGCCTGGTATGTACCTTGTACTAAATCACGTGCCTCTCCCATTGCTCCTTGACTCCAGATGAATGTTCATTATGGCTGCTAACTCTTCCTTCGCCGTTCAGGTGTGATGTTAGCTTTCCTATAGCAGTATCCTACAGTGGCTTACCAGATTTTCCAGGCTGATGATCTGCAATGCTTTCCTCGATCACTTCTGTGAGAGTGACACACTGCCTCCACCACCATCCATGCCTGCTTTTTTGACTTGACTCCTTGTTCTTCTTCCATGGCTTAGCAGGGGTGTTTGGATAGGTAATTGGTTTTCTGCAGATGAGTGGTATTCTGTTTAAAAGTATCAATCTGACAATTCGAGTATCAATTTCTCAGTCCTAGGCAGTGGGTGGGGCACAGACTGTTAAAAAAAGATGTTATCAAGGGTTTGTGATAAGTTGCAACTTTGAAGAGCTACTCATACCATTGGCTACGGAAGTGCCTATACTCTGGCTTTAATGTTAAAGCTTATTTATCTGTGACTACTACTGCTCAGTGAGTGTGACGGTATATTATGTGTTTTTGTGTCCTTCGCCCCTTGAGGCAGAATAACCCTTAGCATGCATTAGCTGGCATCTAACATTACCTCCGCTGACTGCCAGAGTTCAAATTGGGCTATTACGTCTTGTAGCAAGGTATTGTGGGTGACTTAGAAACCTGTTTAATACATAGAGTTCAATGTCCAGTCTACATTTTTATGTGTCCTCTCAGAGTTTATGCCATTGTGGAGAGTCTGGGGTAAATCACCCACAGAGTCTGCCCATGCTGAGAAAACTGTGCACTTCAGGTGGACTCCATGACCTTTTGGTGGTCTTTATGTATTGTACTGTGTTGAGTTTGCATTTATTCCAGCTGCTGAGAATACATAGCTGAAAAATTCCAACTTTATTTCAAAGAATAGGTACATCTTCTGAAACCTGAGCAATGCTGTTTTAGGCATTAAAACGCAGCTCCAGGTCTCAAGTAGTGCCTCTGCTTACCACCAGCTTGTGTCAAGATGTCATTGCTGAAGTTGACCACTCTCTGGAGATTAACATTTGGAACATGGTGATAGCTCATAAAGTCCCTTAATCTATATGCACCATGGAGGACTGGCGTGAGAAAGAGCAGATGGAGCAGAGAGAGAAAACCAAACACAGAAACATAATAAACAATCCTCAACAAACCTGGCCGCACCATCAATTGGACACAGCCAATCAATGCCATCCATCAAAGGTTTGGCAACCAGTATGCAGCCTTCCCAGTAGCAGGGGTAGTCCACGATAGCCATAGTCCCACTTTGTAGTCTGAGTCCCTGCAGACATAACTGCATAAACTCCCAGCTCGCACCATAGCACAAGTGCTTACAAGCCCCTCGTCCCATACATCCCCTGCCATAGATCCCCCTGCTGAATAAAGCCATCAGAAAAAGGATATAGGGGGTGATTCTCACCCTGGCGGGCGGCGGAGGCCGCCCGCCAGAGTTCCCCCCTCCAAAATACTGCTCCGCGGTCGTGAGACCGCGGAGGGTATTCTGGCTTTTGCACTGGGCTGGCGGGCGGCCGCCAAAAGGCCGCCCGCCAGCCCAGTGCAAAAGAGCCTTCCCACGAGGACGCCGGCTCAGAATTGAGCCGGCGGAGTGGGAAGATGCGACGGGTGCAGTGGCACCCGTCGCGTATTTCAGTGTCTGCAAAGCAGACACTGAAATACAAAGTGGGGCCCTCTTACGGGGGCCCCTGCAGTGCCCATGCCATTGGCATGGGCACTGCAGGGGCCCCCAGGGGCCCCACGACAACCCATACCGCCATCCTGTTCCTGGCGGGAGAACCGCCAGGAACAGGATGGCGGTATGGGCTGTCAGAATCCCCATGGCGGCGCAGCGAGCTGCGCCGCCATGGAGGATTCTAAAGGGCAGCGGAAAACCGGCGGGAGACCGCCGGTTTTCCGCATCTGACCGCGGCAAAACCGCCGCAGTCAGAATGCCCTGCGGGGCACCGCCAGCCTGTTGCCGGTGCTCCCGCCAACCCTGGCCCCGGCGGTCCATGACCGCCGGGGTCAGAATGACCCCCTTAATGTTGCTCAGGAGCACATCAGTAAGTCTGCTGTCATTGGTGTGATCTGGGGCCCACCACAAAGCTCCTCCACTATCTCAACCGCTTGTGAGGAGTCCACTGATCACCCCGCTTCGCCATTAGAGTCCCAGCTATCTGAACGAGTCCTATCTGATTGTTCTACTGCGGCCAGCACCTCTGCTCTACCCATCGCCGCCTATGCCTTTGTCGGTTTGCCTCAGTGTTCCTGGTGGATCGCTGTTGTGTCTACTGTGTCCACCACTCCTCCCCAAGGGCTTGGTGGGGGAAGTGTGCTGAAAGTCTCCCCGCACATCAAGCCAAGCCCACACCTCTTTCGGAGACAAGAAGAAGAGAGTCTCACTACCTGAGATGACCTTCAGTTTCGCTAGGTATAAGACAGGGTACTTAATTCCCAGAGTGCGGAGACACTGCTTCACATCCTGGAATGGCTCCCGCTGTTTGCGCACACCCATTGTGTGGTCCGGGACTATTATTACAGTGCTATTATTGACAGTCCATGAGCCCTTGACTCTCTCTAGCTCTAAAGTTAAACAGTCTTGCTACTACTGACGGTGGTAGGGCTCCCAGAGCAGGAGGGTGGCCCAGTACTCTATCTGCCCTCCTCGCCTAAAAGTACATGGAAGTGTTACCCCCCAGCATTTCCTCAATCAGCCAGGTCTCCAGGTATAAGTCCACACCTTTAGACAGCCCAACCACCCTGATGTTATGCCTCCTGGAGCATCCCTCTGCATCATCCACCCTGGCTCACAGCATGGTCACCTCTTTTTGGAGCATCTCGATTTGCTGGTGATGCCCTGCCACTGAGGGATGCACCGCTGCCAATTCTGTTTCTGTGTCTAGCACAATGAACTTCAACTTCTCGTGGTCTTTCCTGAGGAACCCCACGTCAGTCATCAAAGTGTCCAGCTTTGGCTTAGGGGAAGCTTTGAGACTACTGACAGCGGTCAGAAGTTCCATAAATGTATATGTATGATCTTGCAGAAGGCTCTCCACCGACGTCTGCTGGGGCAGATGCCCTTGTGCCACCAATCTGCGGTGTCAACATCAGGACAGTGCGCGCTCTAGGGGCGACAAAAATGCAAAAACCCAGTCTTTATACAAGAGCATAATTCATGCATTGTATTTATATGCAGTATGTTAACCGTTTGCATTGCAGAGTTTAACCTTGAAAAACACTGTTAATGATGTTTGCAATAACTGTTCATTTGCAAGGAATTGCGGCAGGCTTACTGAGTGTGTTAGGGTACGGTCCCTTTCTAGGACCTTCTAGAAGCTTTCCCTGCAGCATGACTGCGTGAGGTTTGTGGGCTGGGCCAGACTCTATATAAGGGAGCCAGCCCATCTCCACGTGCTCACTATTCGGAGGTCCCGGTGCAGAGCAGCAGCAACTTCCTGAGCTCCTGTTCCGAAGGCCTACCTTGATGTTCCAGGCCTGACCCGCATTATATTGATGATCCTTGAGCAGGGCGGTAAGGCGGAGGTGTGGCTGGGCCCCCGACCCCGTTCTCAAAGACTCTTGAGTTTTGGGCCTACTTGTGAAACTTTCAGAGTGCGCGATTCATTGCTCTCATGTAACCCTTGGCATTCAGATCAGCAACAGCTTGCGCAATCATTTCATGGCATTTGCATATTCTTGTTCGAATCGGCAGTGTGCGTGATTCATTTCCAGCATGTAAAACTTGATGTTCAGATCGGCAACAGAGTGCGCAATCATTTCATGGCATTTGCATATTCTTGTTCGAATCGGCAGTGTGCGCGATTCATTTCCAGCAGGTAAAACTTGAAGTTCAGATCGGCAACAGTGTGCACAATCATTTCATGGCATTTGCATATTCTTGTTCGAATCTGCAGTGTGCGCAATTCATTTCCAGCATGTAAAACTTGACGTTCAGATCGGCAACAGTCTGCGCGATCATTTCATGGCATTTCCATATTCTTGTTCGAATCGGCAGTGTGCGCGATTCATTTCCAGCATGTAAAACTTGACGTTCAGATCGGCAACAGTGTGTGCGATCATTTCATGGCATTTGCATATTCTTGTTCGAATCGGCAGTGTGCGCGATTCATTTCCAGCATGTAAAACTTGACTGTCAGATCGGCAACAGTGTGCGCGAACATTTCCTGGCATTTAAAACTTTGGTGTGTTGTGTTTGTTGAGGTGCACACATTTATCCAGAGTTTTTAGATTTTCTGTGAAGGTGCTTAATTCAAAATGTGGCATCTTTTGTGCATATTAAGTCCCTAGTACAATTCCTATTGTTTTCCAGGGAATGTTTCAGATAGCCTTTTGTCCTCATGTAAAAATGCAATGTTTGTTCTGAAACATTATTCTAGAAGGTTCTTGTATTCTAGACAGTATGTGATATTTCATGAAAAGCTCATATGAAACATTGTATTAATCCATTCTTGATTTTTTCCAGGTACCTAGATTTCTTGAGGTCTAGTTATAGTCACTTCTTAGATTATCCATGGTTGCAGTATGAGAACTCTTAGAACCAGAGTCTATTGAAAGTCAATGTGGTTATATCTTGATATTGTGTTGTTTAACCTTTTGCTTCCTACAGGTCTCCCTCCCAGCTGTTCCCTACCTAATCCCCTTTTCCCCCACTTGGACTCTCTCAGGCTATGTGATATTTCTATCAGAGCTTTGGAGCTGTCTAGTGGTGGACATGTTGGGAACGTGCGCAGGCCCCGAGGATCTGGTCTCTCTGACATGCGGTCCCTCTCGGCCTTTACTGGAATTCTCATTGACCATACTTGTGGCCCGGTGTACCATGGTCTGCTCACCCCAGTAGGTAGATAGGGGTTCCACAGCTCAGCTAGTGCAGGCCTTCTTTCAAGTCCAGTGCTCCATAGTGTCACCGCAGCCAGGTGGGGATGCCAGTTTGCCCCTCCTTTATCCCCCCTAGGTCCGTGTGTGTTGTAGGAATGCGCAAGCTGTTGTGATGTCTCTGTTTCCTAATAGATCCCACAACTTGGCCTCATGTCACAGCTAACAGTGAGGTATGAGTTGTCCCACCCCGTAGATGTAGTTGACTGTCCAGGGAAGTGGAGATCTACTCACTGAGCTCCGACCACAGTCTTCTAGGCCCTGAAAAGCTTCATGTGTGCATTGGCCCCCCGGGCAGCAAGTATTACAGCACTTGAATTGCGCACGCAGCACCCCCCTAGGTCAGTCCTCTTTCAGAGTCCACTGGGGCTGCTCTCCCAGGTCCACCAGGTGTCGAAAGCCAACCAGGAGACAGCCAGTGCCCCTCCGCAGACACTTTAGCCACCTCACTGCTGGGGCCCTCCTACGGTCATCAAGTCTTAGCTCTGTGGGCCTGGTGCTGTACTGGACCTGCCTGGGTCCCCTTCGGTAAGGGCACGCATAGGCCGGGCCTTCTCATGGGCCGCAACGAGCGTCACACCTTTCGCCTCACTGCATAGGCCTGTCCGAGGCCAGCTAGTGAACGGGTGTTGTGCTTGCCTGGTCTCCACAGCCCTGTGCCCTCATGGGACTATTGGAGCTGCCGCCAAGCAACGGGGTGGAGGTGGTTGTTGGCGTGCAGGCCAGAGTCCTTTCAAAGGCCATGGCCACCATGCCCTGGTTGCTTCGATGTAGGGCCGTGGTGCTGTCACCAAATGCATGCGCTTGTCTCATTCCCAGGGCTCCAACACCAGGTACAACCCGCCCAGGTCTCTCCCGGGCTGAAACAGTCAATAGAGGGTAGCCGTGTACGGGCCAGAGTTCCTTATAGGCCTCAAAGTGCAACACACCTGCTGCCTCAATGCGGGAGTCCTTGTCAAGGCTGTTAACTGCGCTCATATGGTGGCCGGTTCACCTCACCACCTCGGGTCCTCACGAGGTTGGAGAGAGTCACCCCTGGGCCAATGGAACAGTGGATGTCGGCCCCTTGTAGGCCCAGGTCTCCTTTTTGACTATGGCTCGCGGCACTCCGGGATGCTTAAGTGTCAGGGTACCCTTACAGTCCTCGATAGGGGCGGGGGTAAACATCTGTCCTTTAGAGCCCAATCTGGACTTCCAACACACAGGGAGGCAGCTGTGCGAGGGGATGGGACTGGATAAAATGCAGCAGCAGGTCGGAGCTCACTATCAGGGGACCATCCTGTTCGCCATCTTGGATACGCCACCGAACATGGTGCATTTATGTTTAACTAAATTAGTGGTACTAGGGGTTGTGATTCATTTTCAGGAACTACAACTACATTTGTCTATCTGCAAAGAGATGGCATTTTTTAACTTAAACTTTAGTGACATTCTTGCTGGTCATTGGTGGAGGTGAAAGGAGAAGGCATGAGAAAGGTGACTAATTGCACAAAATGTTAACAACCATTTTCTACATCCATTTCTTAAGATTATTAATATTTAAAGTGAGGCCCCCTCAAACATCGGAGTGTTGCAATATCATGGGAACTGCATTTTTAAGCAGGATAAACTAATAAACCAAGAAGCACTCATTTTACCTTCATGTGATGCAATAGTAATAAAGTATTATTGCTCTTTAAAATATTACCATTTTAAATTAAAATTAATGCAATGCAAACTCATAAAGCAGCTTATTTTAGGCAGTGTTCTCTACTCCTAACAATCGTATTTCTTTAAACTTTTTCCTCTAGGGACATCAATGTACTTTTTGTATATATTATTGTATGTTGCATTACATTGGACTATGCTGTGGTGAGCATGCTATGCAAATACAGCTGACTCATCTAGTCAGCTGCGTTTGCAAATATCACTTCCATCTAGGATGTTTGTTTTTCCTCTGGCTAAATACATTTTGGAAGCTGTGCAGTGGGTACACGACTCTACTGCACGGCTACTATAGTATTAAATAGCAAATCGATAACTGAGTAAAAGATAACTACAGGTGCTTCTGTCCTGACGGAGTGCTCCACTGCACTTATAAAGCACACACTTCATAGAAAGCTCTCTTTATATTAGTTGGGTGACGTGTGACAAAGTCAGCAATGTAGTGATTACAAAATCAAAATACTTAAAAGTGCTAAGCAGTTAAGGAAAATAAAAGAAACCTTTTAAAAACGTGCTTGCCAATAAAGCCATACATGACCAATGTTGTTAAAAATAAATATTGGATAGCACAAAGTTGCATAAAACAATTAAAATACACCCACTTTTGACATTGTAGAGTGAATGGTGAATGGGAAGATGTGATCACTTCCTTTCTGGGTGCAGGTTTTCTTCAAAGAGCAGGTGGCAAGAGACTGGGCTATACACTTTCTTTGGGCTGGGATTGGACTAATCCAACTCTGTCAAAACGTTTTGCTTGGTGAGGGCTCGCTCGTGGAAGGGCACTACCGGGGGAATGTTTCATTTTTGTTTGGGACTACCTGTTTCATAGGGCATAACATTCAATTTTGTTGGCACCAGGCTTTCTCTGCAAATGAGGTGGGTGGGAAGGATGTGGAAAGATGGACAGTCTAGAGATATTCTGAAGCACATGATCATATTGATCAAAGCTACTATAGAGAGTATTCATGACAGCAGTATTAATACCTATCACCATATTTTGTACGGTGTTTTAAATTGTTTAAAATAAAATAGCACTGCATTGTTTGTGGCAGTTAATTCTGCTGACATCATATTTATAGTGGATGTGGTTTCTTCCTTGGCTCCATTTTGTTAAGGGGAAATCATTTAACTGTCCCATAAACAGTTTTTTGTAGTGTATCCAAGCTTCACCCAGGAAAAAGTTTCTTACGGAACAATAAAAAAGTTTTTAGTGGTAGAGAAAAAATGTCTTGCGGTCAATGTGTAGAGCTATGAGCATGAGATGAACCCCTGAACTCTTCATTTCGTCATCATTTAAAAATAAGCATCATAAGTTCCTTTCTCTGTGATTCTTTCTGGACAATTATTGTTGGCACCCAGGCATCATTTTTACATAGAATCTGCTCATACATAGATCATACCCAACATCAGATATCTGACAAATACATCTAAAGATTTCGAAATATATGTTTAAGATTTAGGCGGTCATTCTGACCGCGCCGCCCGCCATGCGGTCACCGCCATCTGGCCGCACCGCGGTCAAAAGACCGCGGCGGCCATTCTGGCTTTCCCGCTGGGCCGGCGGGCGCCCGCCAAAGGAGCGCCCGCCGGCCTAGCGGGAAAGGCCCTGCAACACAGAGAACGGTGTTGCAGGGGTGCGACGGGTGCAGTTGAAAATCATGCTGGGGCCCTGTTAGGGGGCCCCTGCACTGCCCATGCCAGTGGCATGGGCAGTGCAGGGGCCCCCAGGGGCCCCACAACACCCGTTCCCGCCATCCTGTTCCTGGCGGTAAAAACCACCAGAAATAGGGTGGCGGGAAGGGGGTCGGAATCTCCATGGCGGCGCTGCTTGCAGCGCCGCCATGGAGATTCAGCCCAGACAGGGGAAATCCGGCGGGAAACCGCCGGATCCCCTTTTCTGACCGCGGCTTTACCGCCGCGGTCAGAATGGGCAGGGAAGCACCGCCAGCCTGTTGGCGGTGCTTCCGTGGAATGACCCCCTTATTAATATTGAACCACATTTTTGCACAAATGTTTTGGGAAGACCGTTTCATCCTCACCTCTTAAACACACACTCTTGCACAAAGGTTTTGTGCGTTTTCTCGTTCAACAATAGCATAATTTTTCAAAGTCTGCATATTAGTAAGATGATGTAACTGCCCCCTGCACACTCAGACGATTATTCCTGCACCACTCACTGTATGTCACATTGACACCTTATTTCAATTAACTTAAACCATTTCACCATCTCATATAAAAATAACAATAAATTAAATACTCAAAAGTTAATGTGTTTATAGTTCATGAAAAAAACTGAGTGCAAAGGAGCAACAAAGTGTCTTGTCTGTGGAGGATTTGCTTTAAAATGAAGAGTTCAAAGATAACAACTCAGAAACCTTGCTTATCTTATACATATGAAGTTATTCAACGATAAACAATAAAGTCACATTGCAGGCAGAGGTGGGGTTGCCCTGGGTGATCTAGCTTGCAAGCTGTTTGCACAGCTGATGTATTTGGCAGAGCTGGTTACCACTTGGGGATATTATCCTTGCAGGCAAAAAATTATGCCATGACAGCAAATACGGATACCAAACTGATTAAAGGGAGGGTGCAGTCACAATCTGCGCTCATTGAGTAAAACAGGACAGGTGCAGAATATGTAAGCCAAGGATTTTTAGGTCGAGCATAGCAGCATGCAAGTGCTGTTTTTCGATGTGTTTTTATCTGTCTGTGGGCTTTTAACCACACCTACCTCACACCCATCGCTTTCACTCGTTTGTGGGCTTGCCTTTCAAAAATCCTTTGACATTGGTAAATGTTTACCTTTCTCCCACCTTGGGGCGGTTATGTTATTGCCTTTTGGACCGACCCTGTTACATGGATTACTGCACGATTGCCGATAAGTTTGACTGTGAGAGAACTACTTTTTTTCTTTTTTGTCTCTCCTTCGCATTCATGCTCATGGCGGTCATGGCACTTTGAATCGACTTGTCCTTGTTTTTTTTATTGTTTCATGCTCGCTTTTCTTTAAGCTTGTTTTTCTTCCAGATCAAAAGTGTGACACCTGCTCATGCTGCCGCTTCATTGTGGGTGTTGGAAAGAGAGGTTATGGGTTGTCTCAGTCTGTATATGTACTTTAAAAATTAAGGCCCTCATTATGACACTGGCAGTAAATGCCGCTTACTGCCGCGGTGACGGCCGCCAACATACCACTGCAGTGGCGAATATACTTTCGCCATATTATGACACACACACCAATCCGACAGAAAACAGCCACATACACAAATCCGCCAGCCCAAAGGTCAGTGCAAAAGTGGCGGTCCCAACACCCATACTGTTATGCCAACAAAACAACGCCCATCACATTATGACCCACGAATCACCACGGCAGACATTCAACGGTGGTAAACCATTGGTGGTACATATCGCCGTGCTCAGAATGGACACCCACATACAAAACAACACTACATTGGCCAATACGAAAAAATACACACCTGACACTCACATACACCACACCCACACAGCACTATAAAACACACACCCACTTTACCCACAACCCTTTACGAATACAAGGTATTGCCAGCAGACTGACAGCAACACCACTGCAAAAACTAGACACACACCACTTACACCCATACATCCCTCACTCACCCCACATCACACACCCCACCACAGTACTCAACACACTCTCACCAACACTCATTACACAACACCCATGTCCCCACAAAGGCACTCCCGTTTCACTGATGAGGAGTTAAGGGTCACGGTGGAGGAAATTGTCAGGATAGAGCCACAGCTCTTTGGAGCACAGGTTCAGCAGATATTCATTGCAAGGAAGATGGAGCTATGGTGGAGAATCGTGGACAGAGTGAACGCCGTGAGACAGCACCCAAGCACAAGGGATGACATCAGGAAGAGGTGGAACGACATACGGGGGAAGGTACGTTCCATTGCAGCAAGGCACCAGCTCGCCATGCAGAGGACTGGCAGTGGACCCCCACCTCCTCCCCCACAGCTCACAGCATGGGAGGAGCAAGTCTTGGCATTACTGCATCCTGAGGGACTCGCTGGGGTAGCCGGAGGACTGGACACTGGTGAGTCAATATTTACTACTTATCACCCCCCATTCCTGCATGTCATCACACCCCCTCACCCTCACTCCCATCACTCCACTACATCCCACACACTGCACCTACACATATGACTAACCACAATGCCAAGCCCTGCATGCTATACCAATGCATGGACAGCCCTCCCAGACCTTCATGGACACCCATCACAAAAGCATGCACAACATAGGGAAACTAACAATCCCACAATACATCACCATGCACAAGCAAAAGGTGGCAGGGCAACACCAACAATAGAGGGGAAGCCAGGGAAGTGTAGTATGTCACACACATGAAGCATAATACATCACTTACATCCCCACAGGTACCCCAGCCAATATCAGAGGAGAGTAGGTGCCATGACAAAACAGTCCCCCAACACAAGCTGCCCCAGTGATGACAGTAACTCTGGACTTCTGGATCTGGTGAACTTCCTGGCACATCAGGGACCACTGGACAGCCGGTCACCCAAGCTCACCCACAGAGCACTACAGAGCCTCCCCCTTCAGTATCCAACACCACAGCACCCACCCAACGTACCCAAACCTCTGTCCCCAGGACACGTCAATCAGCAGTGTGCCTACCTGTACAGGGACCTCAGGCCACACTTTGCCCCCAAGACAATCAGGGACGTGGGGTCAGTCGCACTGGGCACACCGTTCAGGGGACTGAGGCACAGGCCAACAGGGACACTGGGAGGACTGCTGTGCGCCAGGGGGAGGACAGGACCAGGGAACCAACTCTCCAGGAGGCACTCTCCGAGATCCTGGGAGCCCACCAACATTCCCAGGACACGATGGACCAGATCCTTGACAACGTGCAGGAGAACAGGCGGCTGCAGGAGGGACAGTATCAGGGGATCAGGGAGGACTTGCAAGCCATTAACACCAGCCTGATCTCCATAGCAGGGGTGCTGGCAGACATGGCCAACATCATGAGGGAAGCAACAGCACACCAGCCGGCCCCTACCACTAGCCATTCCATTGACCAGCCCTCCACTTCCACTGCCGCTAGTGGGCAGGAGACCCCGCCACACCCACAGGCCACCAGCACCACTCCCCCTGCAGAAGGTGAACCACTCTGCAAACGTTCCCTGCAACCCAGACAGGAGCCAGAGACTCTTGCCAAGACCCTGCCAGGAAATGAGACTCTCCTGATCGTCCCCCTTGTGTCCCACTCAGTCACCTTGTCCACTTTGAACTGCCGTTGCTCCCCTTCCTATGGTCATTGGACACTGCACCTGTTCTAACAAACAGACTGGAACAATACCCTGGACTTTCCTCCATCATCACCCCATTCCATTGCACATTCCCCTCAATTTATTAGCACTTCAATAAACACCCTTGAACATAATTTGACTACTTGTATTTTATGTATTGAAAATGTGTATTTATGGAAACAGTCACACCCATTGCAAATGAACTGTACACTGTGAGAGCATAGAGATAATGACCTGTAGCTGTATGTAGTCAGCACATCAGTAAACAGTTGTTATATCAACAACATCTATAAAATGATAAACCATAGGTGACAGTAAGTTGAGATAAAAGGAAGTTAATGCCATCATGCCACAGCCACACAGAATACACCAATAGTTATAGAAATGTGCAGTTGCACACCTGTGTGTCATTGGAAGTACTGACGGATAACTGATGTTCTGTTATCCTCATCCTCAGCCTCTTCATCCTCACTGTCCTCAGGGTTTACTGTTGCAACAGGGGCATCTCCAGTCTCCTCTGCCTGCAGAAAAGGTACATGGTGTCTCAGGGCCAGGTTGTGCAACATGCAGCATGCCACTACTATCTGGCAGACCTTCTCGGGTGAGTAGCACAGGGATCCACCTGCCAGATGGTGGCACCTGAACCTGGCCTTCAGGAGGCCGAAGGTCCTTTCGATGATTCGTCTGGTTCACCCATGTGCCTCATTATAACGTTCCTCAGCCCCTGTCCTGGCATTCCTCACAGGGGTTATCAGCCACAATAGGTTTGGGCAGCCAGAGTCACCTGCAAGTATTGAGGGAGCACATTTAGCCTCACACAATCCAATGGGGTTAACACCAGAAGGCATACACTAACATACAGTGGGTGAGGACTATGGCTCACATATTAGCCACACCCTGTGCCTCTGTAGTTGAGCCATCACATTTGTGATGATGCTATTCCTCAGAACAAAGGCATCATGCACCAACCCAGGATACTTAGCTTTGACATGGGAGATGTACTGGTCCGCCAGGCACACCATCTGCACATTCAGTGAGTGGAAACTCCTGAACACCTGTTCGTTCTGGCGGGAGGGGGTACATACGCAATATGGGTCCCGTCAATCGCCCCAATAATATTGGGGATATGTCCCATTACATAGAATTCGGCCTTCACAGTGGGCAAATCTTCCACCTGGGGGAAAGAAATGCAGCTGCACATGTGTTTTACCGGGGCAGACAAGACTCTTGCCAGCACGATTGAGACCATTGGCTGTGACATTCCTGCTGCCAAGCCCACTGTCACTTGGAAGGAACCAGTTGCCAAGAAATGGAGCACTGATAGCACTTGCACAAGAGGGGGGATCCCAGTTGGATGATGGATAGATGAGGTCAGGTCTGGCTCCAAGTGGGCACACAGCTCTGTGATTGTGGCCCAGTCCAGTCTATAGGTGAGGATAATGTGCCTGTCCTCCAGTGTAGCTACGTCCACCAGGGGTCTGTACACGGGGGTATGTCTCCACCTCCTATTCATCCGCAGCGGTAGGTATCTAAAGGACACAAGAGTGAGTAGGCTGTCACAATTGGAACAATGAAATCACAACTGCAGTCTACATGGTGCACTTATGTAATGGGACAGTGTTAATGGCGAGGTATGTGCCAATCCAATCTGTGACACTGTTATAGTCAATATTACTGTTTCCCCCCTGAAATGGCGACCGCCTGTCCTGTATGTAGGGACAGGTGGAAGTGAGGTAATTCCGCCGACGTTGGGCATCGTGGCGGAAGGCGGTCTTGCACCACCGTGTAATTCCCCATTGGCTAATATGAGGCTCTATGGCGTACAGTGGCCAGTGGGGATCTGCGCCAGCGTTGACGGTGTACACCACCGTGGACGTGACCGCCATTTTCTATGTGATTCCTTACTTGTTTCCTGACCTTGAACAGAAGAACACCTACACTGCGTGTGCTGCTGTGACCTGTGTCTGCAACCTACCATGGCCCGTGTGACCAGGGAAAGGGCAACTGTCTTCACTTTGGAGGAGTTGGAGCGACTGGTGGATGGGGTCCTACCCCAGTACGGAAAGCTGTATGGGCCTCCAGACCAACAGGTGAGTACACTTTGGGCATGATGCATGTGTGAAGGATGCATGGTGATGTGTGTGCAAGCATCGTGAAAGGGGGGTAGGGGAATGTCTTGTGGCAGTGTACATGGTGTGCACTGGGCGATGTGTCTGCCAATGGTGATGAAAACGGGTACGGTGGGCCATTTGTGTGACAGGCTGGACTGTTTGTTCAATGGTGTTCTCCTGTCTGTATTGCCTCTGCAGGTCAGCACCCATCGAAAGAAGGGAATATGGCGTGCCATCGCCAAGGACGTGCGGACCCTGGGGGTCTATGGCAGGCGGAGCACCCAATGTCGGAAACGATAGGAGGACTTGAGACGCTGGCCATGGAAGACCGCGGAGGCCCAGCTGGGGACGGCCTCTCAAGAGGAAGGGGTGCCCGTTGGACCCTGACCACCCTGATGGCCTGCATACTGGCAGTGGCCAACCATGAGCTGGATGGGCGCTTGAGGGAATCACAGCAGCCACAAGGGGGTGAGTACAGTGGGTATCATTACAAATTTTGGCAGGTGGAGTGGGATCCGGGTGGTGGATGTGTGTTAGTGGGTGCCCCTAAGGCCAGGCCAGACATTGCAGCATGGGTCATCTCAAGGGTAATGGGTGTATGGCAAATACAGGTAACCTAGCATGTTAGCAGTCCATTTCAGGCAGGGTATCGTGGGTCTCAGGAGTGCTGCAGTTGGCGGTGTGTGGCCCTCATCTTGCCTTAGTGACTAGCCATATCACTGGTAGTGCAAGCATAGTGCTTAAGCCTGTTCCCTGTGTGTGACGGTGATGTGTATGCCAATAGTGGTGTTGGTGCAGTCATTGACCTAGTGTATTCTTTGTCTCTCCCCCCCCCCTTTCTTGTTTTGTCATCCTGTCCTTGTGTGCATAAGCATCATCTGGCGGAGGAGCAGGGGCACCTGTGACAGAGAGAGCTGTATCCCACAGGGCCCAAGAGGCAGAATCCACCAATGCCGAGGGAACCAGTGGGACGGAGGGTGAGGGGAGCACCACGGCGGATACTGGAGGTGACAACACAGACTCAGATACATCCTCCAATGGGAGCTCCCTGGTGGTGGAGGTCACCTATGTGGCCACCGCAGCTGCAGGTACAGCCGCCACCTCCCGTACCAGCACCGCCCTCCCAGTAGTCCCTCAGCGAGTTGCCCGTGCCTGCTCACCCAGGAGGGTAGGCATCTCCTTTGCCCCAGACACCTTAGGCCCTGCCCCAGTGAGCCCTGCTGCCCTGAGTGAGGAGGATATTGACCTCCTGAGATCCATCTCTGTAGGGCAATCAACCATTGCGAATGCCATCCAGGGGCTGCCATCCCAGATGCAGCAATGCAATGCATTCCTGGAGGGCATTCATGGTGGATTGGCAGCCCAACAGAGATCGATTCAGGCTCTGGCCTCTTCTCTGATTGCAGTCATTGCCCCTATTTCTACCGTCCCCCCTCCAAGTACCACTTCCCACTCCCAGTCTCCTCAACCCCAACCCATCCCAGGCACACATACAGACGTGCATGCACACAAGACAACACCCAAGAGTGGCACAGGCAAACATGAGCACCACACTTCATCACACAAGCACTCCAACAAACACCATACAGTTGCAGACACGACAACATCCACTGCCTCCACTGTCTCCCCCTCCTCCTCCTGCTCCTCCGCCTCCCTCCCAATCATGTCCACACTCACACCTGCATGCACTGCATCAACATCCACCACCAGTATAACCACACCAAACAGCACACACACTTCACTAGCAGACACCTCCACAACAGCCATGTACGCGTCCCCTTTCCCACCCTGTCTGTCCCCCCTCCTAAAGGACACAAACGCAAGCACTCACACACCCAACAGCCATCCACCTCACATCAGCATACAGCCCATGTGCCTGCACCCAACTCCAGCAGACATACACCTCCTACAACTACTCCCTCTACCTCCACTCCCATCACTCCTCCCTCCTTGCGCCCCACTGTCCCTAAAAGGCTTTTCTTTGTCCAACTTGACCTCTTCCCTCCCCCTCACCCCCGTCCTGCCCGTAAGAGCAGGGTACCAAAGACCCAGCCCAGCACCTCAGCCAAACAGTCCACGGGGACAGTGGTGGCAGCACCTACTCGTGGTGGTAAGGATACCACACAAGGCAAGAAGGGGAAGGAGCCTGCACCTCCAGGCAAGAAGGGGAAGGAGCCTGCGCCTCCAGGCAAGAAGGGGAAGAAGCCATCCACCCCTGCCAGAAAGGGTAAGGAATCCACGCCCCATGTAATGGAGGTGACGAAGCCCTCTAAATCAGTGGGGGCTGTCAGGCTGACACCTCCACCACCACTAGGGGGCACTGGCCCCCACTGCCAGATGAGGAAGTGCAGCCATCACTACCTGCAGAGGCTGCCCAGGAGGCACCTCCATCCACCACCACACTACAGCCATCACCACCTGCAGAGGCTGCCCAGGAGGTGCCTCCATCTAAAACCACACTGCAGCCATCACCAACTGCAGGGGCTGCCCAGGAGGCACCTCAATCCACCACCACACTGCAGCCATCACCACCAGCGGACGCCATGTAGGCCATCCTCCAGGGGCTGCTGTACGAGGGGCCCCCTCCAGAACCCGTGGGGAAGTCACCCACTCCAGACACTGTGGCCTTGCACTCCCCAGGACAGAGGAATGGGCATGTTGCCCCCTCCGGAACTAGTGGGGAAGTCACCCACCTGAGAGACTGCGGCCTTGCACTCCCCAGGACAGTGCAATGGGCATGTTGCCTCCTCCAGAACCAGTGGAGAAGTCACCCACTCCCGAGACTGGGGCCTTGCACTCCCCAGGACAGAGCAATGGGGATATTGCCCCCTCCATAACCAGTGGGGAAGTCACCCACTCCAGAGACTATGGCCTTGCACTCCCCAGCACAGTGATATGGCCATGCTGCCCCTCCAGAACCAGTGGGGAAGTCACCCACTCCAGAGACTGTGCCCTTGCCCTCCCCAGGACAGAGCAATGGGCATGTTACCCCCTCCAGAACCAGTGGGGAAGTCACCCACTCCAGAGACTGTGGCCTTGCACTCCCCAGCACAGTGATATGGGCATGGAGCCCCCTCCAGAACCAGTGGGCTTGTTCCCGCATCCGGCTGAGGTGGCCCCCTCTTCCCCTGAGGTGCCTGCCCACTTTCAAACTGATGCCCCTGCAGAGTTCTATCTGGATGAAGTCAGGATTCGAGTTGGGCCTTAAACTGTGTCCTGTGGCCATGTGGGCCCTTTGAACAGTGGACTGGGCAGTGTCCCTTTGTGTACATATCTGTTTCAGTGAATATTCAAAAAAAATTTAGATGTTGATTTAAATACAGTCACTTTCATGCATTCCTGTTGTCCTTGCATTTTTTTGCCGTGTATCGGGTGCAAATTGTTTTTCATGTGCAGCTGGTTGTGTGTATGGTGTGTGTGTGTCTGGTGTGTGTGTGTGTGTGTGTCACTCTCGTATTCCTCCCTCCCTCCCTTGTGTGCTAGGCGGCTATACTCACCGTCATCGTCATCGTCTTCGTCGGCGTTGGTATTCCAGGTGGAGCATAACGTAGAAGGTCATCGGGAAAACTTGCTGTTCGGGTTCCATGGCAGCATTCTTCTTCCCTGTGTCTCCAAAGGCGAGTTTTTTCTCTTCAGTGATGTGTTTCTGCCAGGGTTTTGATGGCGTTGGCACCGCCCCAGAAAAGGTGGGGGTTTGCAGTGTCTCAATATGGTTGGCGCCTGGCTGTTGGCGGCTACCGCCGTGGTGAGTGTTGTTTCCGCCCTGGCGGTTGGTGTGGTACATTGGCTGTCTATGGGAGTTATCACCGCCATGGTCATAATTTGGCGGTAATTACCGCCAGCCTGTTGGCAGTAATTACTGCCACTTTATTACTCACCGCCAGGGTCGTAATGAGGGCCTACGTTTTCAATGCTACAGGTTGGTCTGTCAAGCTTAATTCTATCCTGATCTGGGCTTGTTATATATTTTGCAGAAGTAGGTGGATCTCTTCATACTCACAGTCCTCTGGGCCACACAGGGATCTTTCTTCTTTATGTACCACCTCCTGCAAAGCATCTCACATCTCCCTAGGCCTTCTGGAATGTTGAGTGCACATCAACTGGCAAACACATGCAAAGTGATTGTTTTCCGAGTAGAGTGCACATTTTCTCACTTAGGCAGGATATACTGTGATGTGGTAAAAGTATTTCCTTGTTGTATTTAAAGTCCATTTTTAGGTCGAGCATTCAAGCGCTCTGACTTGTAATCTATCTGTAGGCATTTTTAACCATGTCCACCGAACGCCCATCACTATCACTCATTCATGAGCTTGTCTTTCAAAAATCCTTTGTTATCATTGGTAAACGCTTTACGTCTGTCCCTTGGTGGGGCAGTTTTGTTACCGCCTTGGCCATCGAGCCTGTTACATGGATAATTGCGCGTTTGCCGATACATTTGACTGCAAGCGAACTTCTTTTTCTTTCTCTCCTTCACACTCATGCTCATGGCGGCCGTGGCACTTTGAATCAGCTTACTTATGTCAACTGTTTTACTTTTCATGTTCAATTTATGTGGCAAGAAAAGTCCAATCAGAAATTTACAACGCTAATAGCTCTAACTCGAGCAAACGTGAGACCCATTGCATTGCAAATGCTTGTTCTTTTCACTGCCACATGTTGCAGTTTATAGTGAAGCTTATGCTCCTGAAACATGCTTTTATCTGTTCTCGTTTCATTCTACCTTGTTGTATACATTTACAAATGATTTCTTCGTGTGGAGAGCATGGACTTGAGAGAACTGAAATGGTAGCACCAGCAGCAGCATGTTCTCAGGTGTGATATCTTCTTCCTTCATGATCTGAATTGAATAACTAAAAGCTCAACATGATTTACACTCTCATTTTACTTCCTTCTCTGGGTCAGTGAAAATGCTAGTGCTTACTGGGTGATACAGCTATTTTCCTTGCTTGGCACCAGACAAACTACTCCCTATCAGCATTAACAAAAAGTGTGAACAGCGGTTGGACACAACTTCAGGTAGAACATTGTCTCCATTTATGTTTGACAGAGTGAGTTATATCTTCGTTATGCCATCTCCAATTTAGAATATCAGTTACAATCTGTTGAGGGTGCTGCCACTCCCTGTAGTTTCAGACAGGAGTATGTTTTCTCCACTTTTCTCATGATAGACCTGGGAGCATTTGATGCCGGATTAAGGTGAGGTAGAAAGGATCACGGGGCATGTTGGCATGGCTACTCCTTCCTCCTCTGTCATGTTCTATGTAGAACATGTAGTAACAACTTCAATGCCAATTCATGAGTAGTGGGTTATGCGTGGAATCAAGGAAGCAGAGGGATCTACATATGCAGTCAATCTGACTTAAGGTAGTGCTTACACGGATGTTGTACTTGGGACCTGCGCCCTATCATGGAAGGATCCTTTTTATTAGCCTGAGACTCCACATCTGAAGTATGTGGAGCATGGTGAGGGAGTGGAAGCTGTATCGCAGACTACATGACCAAGAGGGTGCGACCAGTGCGGACATTAGAGATTGCACGGCATAAGACATTTTTACAAGCATAAACACACTTTAAATGCTTGTACAAAAAGGTAATAAATGGTTTGTGGGGCTCCCCTAGTCCACCAGTGGCAGCAGCACAGACAATAACAGTTTTAACTTACAAACTTAGGTCACTGCATTGAAAAGTGACAAATACTAATGCTGTTTTACTCAACAGCCTAGAGGCTGGTGCTGGCACATCTAGCTACTTTTCTATTTTAAGTTACTCAAAGCTGTCAAGTGGTCCCATGAAATGTGTGATACCTTCACCTAGTTTTGGATTTTTAGTCAACAATATGTTGGCCTGTCTTCCTTACACTGGACGAGAATTATGCATAGTGATTTTGCAGCAGGTGTTATGTTTTGGCAGGCTTCTGGGAATCCACTGTTAGTGAATCCAAGAGGAATCCTTAACATTGCATACCTATGTAGAAGGTAGGGTGAGGGCGTGGGTGTGCCTGAATGAGCGACTGTGCCTGCAGGGCGAAGACTGGGTGTGGTCTTGCAATTTAGTGTATTTATTAATTCTCTGCAAAGTTCCAGGGGATAAATCAGTTCCCATCAAGGGTGTTTGGGAGCAGAGAATCTCCATTTGGCAGGATAAGAATCGTCTGGGACCCATGAGCTGATGTTCTGGAAAAAGGTAATGCCTAAGCAACTGGAATGCATATTCTCTGATGCCATTCTAGGCCTAGGCCATCTTCCTGGGGCTACAAAGGCACATAGACGTTGATTGAATCCTGACTCAGTGACTTATGGTTAGGAAGTACGTTAGTGATGAACTCTGTTCACTACCGACAGTGCTGTCAAAGCCAGTGGTTGAGATGGGCAAGTAGGATTTAGGTGGGCCATTCTTTGTCTCAATTTGGGACATCGGCACGACCTGACTTTAGGAAGGTCCTGATAGAACCTTAGAAGAATGGACCTCACACCAATTTACAGACTGATTGCTATCTCACTGCTATCTGCTATCCAAGAGCAAATTTAGAGCTCCTCTGTGGTACAGCTAGAGAGGATGGAGATGCTACAGCCCTAGTGAGGTAGAAATACCATTGTACCTTTTCATGGTGAGACTGTTACTCTTAGGCCAGAATGAAGAGGGAATGCATGTGTCCGTTGTGTGTTCTCTGAATGAGGGTCTTTGGTCTTTGGTCTTTACCTATACAGATAAGTCTGGTAATGTGTATCTGGAAATGCTCATGCCATTCTGTATCGGGGCATAATTTGATGTAAATAAATGTCTGGAAATGGCACAATGCCAACTGAAATACATTATTATTGGATCTGTGTGTGCTACATGTGAATAAAAATCATCTGGCTTTTTAAAAAGCTTTTACAACATGGCTATTCACTTCTTCTGTTTTATAAACATGTTGTGAAGCTTAGTTGGTTGTTCCAGGATTCCTTTTGCGCTCGCTGTGTGCTTTAGAAATAATGATCATTCATTGAGTTATATATGGTTACTGGACCCTGACAGCCAAGTAGAGGTATTAAGTCCAGATGCGCCATTGCATTGTAACGTTCCAGATGTGGCCGGGACCCTTGGTTCCATGCCAACGAGATGGAGTCGTCAAGCCTAAGCCCCCATCCTAACATGAGAAAAGCAGAGATGCTAACACCACAAAAGAAGAAGAGCCAACAATCCAGGCATAAGCAACTGAGAAGAGTGAAATCCCAGTTGCTAAACTGACCACTGCCCTCTGACACCAGGGACAGAAGGTAGAACTGTAACTATGTATGACTGAGTAGCAGAAGACCATGAGATGGAGGACCTAGAGATTGTGCCCCTGAAAAATGCTTGAAATTCCACCTACCCAGGCCGATCTTCCTTTGATGAAACACCAACCTTGTGCCATCTAGAACACCATCAGTTAGACTACTCAGTGTGGTAGCTGCACATGCATACGGGAAAGGACATAGGGTCTGATTTAGTTGTTGGCAGAGAGGTTACTCCATCACAAAGGTGAAGGATATCCCATCTGCAGAAACCGAAATCCCATTATATCCAATGGGATTTAGATTTCGTCAGATGGGATATCCGTCACTGTTGTGACGGAGTAACTGCTCTGCCAACATCCAAAATCGGGCCCATAATGTTGAGCACCTCAACTTTTCTGATATGCCTGTGCATTTGTAAATTAAGAAATAAGAGCCTTTACTCATGAGACCCTGAATCATGGTTTTCTGAATCAACCTCAAATGAGATCCCTTTATAATGGACCAAATGCTTCACACACTACTTCAAAATCAAAAAAGAGATGGATGGGATAAGATTAATTCAAGCATTTCAGTCATTGTTGTTTTTCTCAGTGCGATACCCTAAATGGGAAAAGTATTCTGAGGCTTGATGTACCAAAAGAACTGATGGGGCCCAGCAAGGCCAAAACCAGTCTGAAGTTGCTTTTGTATTTATTTAGAGAGATCATGGCCCGACACTTGAAACTGAAATGCTCCATTTGACCAGACTTGATTGCTTAAAGTTGGTCCCTATCTATTGTGGCACTCTGGACAATAAACAATGGTCTAGAGTCCAGAGTAATGAAGTAGTGCAATTTAGACTCCATCCTTTACATGTTACCGTTGTGCAATTTCACATTTAGATTTGACATATTTACTGTGTGCCTTAATAATATTAACACATGTGAAGCATGTTAAATTTTCATTACATTTATTAATGAAATATAATAATTTTTTAGACTAAGATTTATGCATGTGTACACTAATGTTCAGTCGAAATATACTTACATGTATTCATTATTTACATTTTATACTTACACTTGAAGTAATATTTGCATATATAAACATGTATTCATTTTTTCACGTTTTGCATGCATTTTTTGAATTATACATGTACATGTACAACCATGTTTTGAAAGTGCATATTAAATGCTGAGTTAACTTAGCCTGACTGCAGGCCTCATTTTGAAATGCATTTTGGTATGCAGGAGTGTCCTTTCTTTGCAGGAGTCTTATCATGATTCTCGTTAGTTAGAGGAAGGAGTATTGTATGTATTAGATGGATGATAGTGAGGATTGAAGAACAGAACTTGGCAGGAAGCATGGAGACTAATGGGGAGAAGAAGCCTCCTGTTCATCGTGTACCAGGAACAAGAGATGTTAAAGGTTGCAGTTACTGTCTTAGTTTCGATGTGCTGGGAAACCTAAATGATGTTGCAAATGCACATCACAAGTAATGAATTGATTAGTTCCTGGTGGTGTGGAAAAATATATGAATGTTGCTGAAACTCCTATTGTTTTAATTGGTGATCACACAGCTAGTAGTTAGGCAGATTCCCTGTAGACTTTGAGGGGTACAGCCCCCATTGCTTCCATAATTCTTGTAAGTGTGAAGCTTCATGCTAAACACTTGCTCCCTTTCCTTGAAGACTTCTACTGAAGTCTTTGCTATGCTGACACCTTCCTACCTTCCAAACTCCCTATTTAGAGGCCCTGATTAGATGATCTCATAGCTAATCTATGCTTAGGAGAGAGAACAGAAGTTTCTTTATGGAACACCTATTTCTTATTCTCTGTTTTTTGTATTGCTGTGGCTGTCATGGTTTTGTATCTTATTTTGTTACTGCTAAACCCACTGAAATATTTCAACTTGCCAGCTGTATTGCTATACTTTCTGAACAAATTTATCACATGTCCATAAACCGGACTGATTAATAACCCGAATAAATCCTTGTTTACTTCATTTGGCGATTCCTGGTCCTTATTGTGGAGTTACATTGGTTTCACAAGTTTGAAATGTATTATTATTGTTTACTCCCATTCAGTGCTTCACGTCAACTAACAAAGTCTAAATGACCAATGGGGGAAATCTTTGATGACTTTACTAAGAGATTGTGGTACACGTCCCTGCACGCTTGCAGTAAGTACCACTGGCTGAAATTAGTTCAAGCATGTATCTTATCACTTTTTTGATTCCTGTGCTAAATAATTTGGCACACCGGTTCAACACCCTATCCTGCTCCTGTTCAGGGTGGTGCCAATCTTGGTATGTCACCAGAGAGGTTGGTATTGCATATATCAAAAACCACGGATACAACATTTTTTATATATTGTGACTTTTTTCCATAGGCTGATCCTTTATTAAAGTTGTGTGGGTTGATTGTTTATTAAAGCTGTGGGAAGTTTTCAGAATGCAAGTATGCTTGCCAAAAGTGACTGAAGAAGTCACACATCCTATGAGACCTTGATATAGCATCTGGGATTTGCAGCTATACTCTGTGTGCCTAAATAATGAATGCAGATTTGATTCTGCGTGATACACATCGAATGGCTTTGTGTGAATAAACAACTCTGCAATGCTGCTGTCATAAACGGGCCTCCCTAATTTCCCATGCTCATACACTAATGCCTCTTAATGTCCTCCCTTTTCTATATCTTCAGGAACGTGTGTGTAGTTCTGCTTTATCCAATTATAACATCAGGACTACTTGTACTAAAATGCAAAAAGAAAACCTAGGCTGGATGAAGTTTCCACCTCCTGGCCCTAGGAGACATGAGAGCTCTGTCTCACATTTGCGACAGACTGGCTTTGCAATACATGTTGGTGATGCTGAACAGCACTGATAAAAACCAATGTGTTTTACAGATGCTGTTTAGTATAGGGTGACCACCCGTCTGTAATTTGTACGGACAGTCTGTAATTTTAGACTCAAGTCCGTTGTCTGTGACAACTTTCTCTACGGACGCAGTTTGTCCGTAATTTGGGCAATGCCGGGTGCTAGACAATGATGAGGCTGGATTCTACGTCTAGTAAGGTGGCCAGAATGTGCAAGGTTGTGTAGGATTGGCTCGTGTCCCTAGCCAAAGCTAGGGTTCATCACCCCACCCAAGAGAATAATTGAATGCATCCTGGGGTTACTTCGAGGGTCACGTCCGCACCTTCGCTTCTCTTGTTTTCTGGTTCCAGTGCAGGTGAGTCACACATTATTCGCTCTGGACAAGTTTGTCTTTATTTTCACATTTTTGTCAGGTGCATTATTTCCTTCTCTCTCTTTCGCACTTCTTCCCATTACGCTAGTTTTCTCCTAATTCTTACTCCAATGGCCTCCTCCTCCTCATGCAGCGCTTCGAGGCACTCGATCTCCCGCAGGATTAAATTAATGCAGTCTTCATTTATTTGTGTCGAGTGAGGGTTTTACAAATGTTGATGCATTCCTCGGTCGTCTCCTGAATTTCCAAGTCCATGCTGCTTGACCAAACTGAGTGATCCGAGGTAATAATGTGTGAAATAAAAGTGCCTCCTTTCTCTTTGTGGTGTATTCGAGGTGGCAGAGCCAAGCCAGGGGGTTCTGGCTTGGCTTTAAGAGTGCATGACATTTTTTACCATGTAAATTATGCAACAGCACCACGTAAATTATGGTAAAGTTTCTTCAAAAATCAAACAAGTGCATTTCTTTAACATACAGAAGCTTTTATTTTCATCACATTTATCACTCCAGTGAGAGGTACACACATTTAGAACCATTCCAGTCCCGCAGGCGCCCTGGAGACATTGGCATTAGTGACCTAAGAGGCAAACCAGTTTCCATCTGCACTCTATATAAGCTCCAGATTCTTACAGGCACAACATTATAGTCAGTGACTAATTAGTGGGAAAAAGAAAAGAAAAAAAAGTGCCAGGGCTCTCATCAGAGGACACTGTAGGTTGCACCACACATTGATTCTGGAAGTGCTGCCAATGATCATATTAACACAACTACTAACAATCACACTCCTACAAGTGTGACTTTTCAGACTATTGCAGTGTCCTAAGCCATGAGAATGGCTGAGGCAGTCGGTAATTGTCATTTTTAATGTATATTGCATTAATTAACAACTGCTGTTGTGCTCGTTTCTAAATTACACAAGCCCAGTGTTGGCAATTAAGTGCCAGGGCTAAGCACTGGAAACCACCAGCCCAAATTAAGCACTGATTATAGTCTTTTAAATCAAACACGATACAATTTTGTATAGCTCGTATTCTGAAGTCACTTATTTGAAGGTGTTTTCATAAGTGATAACGAAGCAAAATGAAGATTGGCGAAGTAAAATATTTGGCGAAGATCACACAGTTTGGTTAAGGGGGGAATAATCCCTGGTTTTCTAGTTTCACTATGTACAAACCATTCACTAAATGGGTATCCATATGTGTCTCTCTAATTTATCACAAATGCTACTGTATTGATTTTAACTCTTTGCCTGTAAGTGTAGGGTGTGTAGAGCAGGCAGAAGCCACATGCAAGCTCAGCTTGTTTTGGGCTTGAAGTTACATAAGGACCTCTAGCTGAGACTGGCTCGAGCTTTTCAGTGGCTTTAGAGCTTTCAGTGGCTCGCCCACCTCTATGGTATATGAGGGTATATTCACATTTTTCAACCTAGCTATTCAGGACAATATGGTTTTCATCAGTGCCCTCCTGCAGTGATCACATATCTCACTGAGCTACCTTTATTTTCCTGCTGTAAACAAACTTGCCTTTTTTACCTTCATTTTAGCATTTTGTTACAACTCTACTGTAATACACCCTATATTTAGCAGGAATGACTACAGGCATGCATTATTGTCTCCTGTTGTGATGTACTGTTCCAAGTTTACTAAAACGGTCAGGTATATTTCTATTTCTTAAATCAGGCCTTTAGTGCAGAAGAGTGGTGGGGTTCCTGAAAACTTGCCTGATTCTACTGCTTATCACAAGTAGCTAATATAGCACAATCTTCATATGCAAATAATGCTGTTAATTTCTACAGTCATGTATCCTCAAATTACACGCTGCCTCGAAAATATCTTCTATATACCTAAAATCCAACACAAACAAACTGACCTTTAATTAAAACTTCTGATTGTCACCTCCCTTTTCCCTTCGAGATGGCAAGGCCTTCACATACCCTTCCATCCTCTGCATGCCTCCTCTTATGGAGCACACCCTACTGCCACATGCATGTTTTTCCTAATCTCTATTATTGTTTTCTGTAAGTTTTCCCAAACCCATTTACAAGATTACAAACCTCTGCTCCTTCTTCTGAAAGTCAGACCTGTCCAACCTAATAATACCTAACTCTAGCTCATCTGTAAATCGGCCATCCATGCGTGTGAGCTCACACATCTCCCTGCATCCACTAATGATCACAACTAACTCCTAATTATTTAATCCATCACAAAGAAACTGGATTTTATTACAAGACCGGAGGCTCATATTATTCGTTCTTTTCTTACTTTATTGAACACAGCAGCCAAGAAACTCCAAATCCCAGAAACCCTGGGAAAGAAATTACAACATATCGTCATAAAGAGGGTAATCAATCATACATCGAGTATGAGTACCATTATCTTGACTGAGAGCAACAAGCCCTCTTTTCTTGCAGCTTGCATTCAAGGTAAGTACCATGTTCGCTTTATATACATTTATTTTTCATGCGTCATGTGTATATTTTGTATATATTTAGTATTTAACTCTTTATTTGCCTTGCCTTTAACGTGTATGCCTCGTGTTCCCTTCGTGGTTTTCCCTGAAGCATTTCTCCTTCTGCCGTTACGCTCTAACAGCTGTAGTGCAGAGCTCTTACTTGTTGCAAGGCCTGTCTTATCCAGGTGGCTGGTTGACACCTGTTCGGTATAAGTCAATAAGGATGCTCAATGAAGGACCACACACCAATTATAAATACAATTTAGCTTTACTAGAATTGCAGGTAAATGTAGGCATTTAGCACATTAACAATAGTAGAATAAGAATACCAATGAAAAGCATCTATTTAAATATAAGTACACTACAAAGAGCATCTATGCATATATATATAAGCAAAGAGTTCATTGACAGATATAAGTTTTGATTAACTGTATACCAAAATGCATCACACTACGATGTTTCAGGAAGCAGAATATAAATGAGTTGAATACTTCAGATAAGCTTTGATTTACTGCACACCAAAATGCATGTTTCAATTACTGCAGCAGGCTCTCACTACGATGTTCAGGAGGCAAAATATAAACAAACTGAATACTTCAGATAAGCTTTGATTTACTGCACACCAAAATGCATGTTTCAGTTACTGTAGCAGGTTCATACTACGAGGTTTAGAAAGCAAAATATAAACAAGCTGAATACTTCAGGTTATAAACACAGTACAAGCATAAATAATCAGTCATAATAATAGAGCAGAGAAACAAAGGCCTTTCATCCCTGTATGGAACTTAACTTAGTCCACGAAATGCTGGGAAGCCCTCTACCGCCTGCTTGGACCTCTCTCCCCCTCAAGCATCACAGTCAGCACAACAGGGAGGCAGCGGCGGGCCATGGCAGCTTTCACAACTCCATCTGCGAGCTTCAATTCCCTCACCAACCTTTCAGTGTTTAAGTAACCTGAAGCTTGGATTCTATCCCCTTCCAGTATTTTCTAGCTATTTTATCAGTACATGTCTCTTGGCTGCCTTGCCATTCCCTGGCCATTGTTTTCATTCCATCTTTTACTGTGGTCTTGTTCTCAAGGTTGAGACTGAATCTCCTTCAAAGCCAGTTTCTCACACATGCAGCTGCAAATAAGTTTATCTATGGAATGTCAAAAGAAAACAAGCTTGAAAGCGAACATTGTGAATTTCTTCCACGTTGCTCTGGCTTCAGCAGGCATCACGCTCATCTACACTGTTCAAGCTAATTAACCCTCCATGTCACAATGTCTTCCGCACCTTTCCCTTTTACTGATCACTCCAACCCTTACATGAGCGCGATGCTTGTGAAACAAGAATTATTTATTGTAACACTTCGCTAGCTAGATTGCTATGAATACTTGTTAGCATTATTCTAAGTGCCTGCATTTTAGTATAAAGCTGGTTTGTGCGTACATATAGTCTACATAGTATAGTCATTAGCATAACACAAACAATCAATAACCAAATTAGCTGTTGTAACACTATATTTAGCGTCGTCATAGCTCCTAGTGCCCAGCCTAAGAAGATGTCATACCAATGATGCTCAGTTATTTGCTGGATGTATGAAGCAGTGTGCATAAGCTGTTTAGCGTTTATGGTCATCAGTATGGCTGTATCCTTGGTGTATTTAGCTGCCATATCAAATTTAGCAAAGGTAACTTGTGCGTAGTGCCTGATAACCTCTAATCGGGGTAGCTTAACAACAAGCGAGATGTTCCACTCTAACTGCGCACGCATTTGCGTCTGTAATGTGGTTATGGTGAACCTTGTCGGTCGGTACAAGATGTGAGTGCTTATGTCAATAATGCTAGTAATATTGCGCATACACATTACTTGCTCTCTGGTGGTTTGTATAAATCCGTTAATAAGTAAGGGATGATTAATTACATAACATATACTCTCTGTCCCTATCTAATATAAGTCTGTGCCATTTAAAAGGATAAGGTAACCATTCACATTCTCCTGGTATTGTGAAGACATGGAGCTAGCACCCGTCCAGTGTGGGTACATACCCACCCCGTAGACCAATCTGCACATCTAGTGGGATCTACAGTGTAATTTGTTTAATCAATCTACTTTTTGTCAGTGTGAAGTATCCACCATTCTTTTACTTATCACTACGGGGAGCAATATAAAGGGGCACCATATGTCAGGAGGAAGATCACTTCCTACTATATCAAAAAGAGCATAACACATTTCTTCCTCACCGTGAAACTGAATGGGCTTTACCCATATTTCTACAGGCAAATGCAATTGTTGTCTCCAATATTCACCCTGAGGCTGTCCCCATTCTGCGTTAAAGTCTGCATACTGTAGATTAACAATGCTATGCCATAGTATGCACTGGATGCCGTTGGACACTGCTTGTGTGTTTTAAAAGCTTTTTTTTTTCCGAATTGTCCATAAGTGAAATTATGCCATTGCCAATCGCGATACAACCCACGCGGGACTTTCCATACTTCTTGTGAGTGTGTGGGCCCCCATTGAGAAATTACTTTTATGGCCTCTCCTGTACTATATCCTGTAGAATATAGCTTATTCCTAATGGCTTCAACATCAAAAGAATTTAGGGCCCCTACCCCGATTCCGGTGGCCCCAGCTATCAAGGACCCTAGATCTCCTCTATTGCGTAACTTTGGCAAGGGCCATAACTGTGGTGTCCATGGTGCACATAATGGATCATACTTTAAGACATTCCCCTTGACAATATTTATCTGTAACACAATACGATTAATTATGCTTGCATGCAGAACTTGCTTACATCCTATTCTATATCGCACTATAGAAACGTTGCTTAAGTTGTTAACCATGCATCTTTCGGTTACATAAAACATGAAGGCTGGTGTTCTATTGTTCATTGTAACAACCACCATGTGTCTTGGTATCACAATATTTACATATCATGTTTAGCATATAACTCAAAGCCTGTACTATTGCTGTCGTCCTCTGCACCTCGCTCAGTCCGTTGGCATGTCGGGTTTGCTGTCCAGTTACCTTCCAGGTTACAGCTTTGGCAGCCATCCACTTGCCTCCAGGTACCTTCACATTGCAAAGTGAAACATTTCCCTGGTCATCAGTTACGTTAGCGGCTTGAGGTGCACAAGTGACATGAAGGTCCGTAATGACATTCTCTGCTACATTCGGTCTGACCGCAAACAGGAACCACGTCTTAAACGCAGATGTCATCATTTACGACCGTGGGGTAAGTCTCACTGCAGGTACAAATACAGGTACATTAGAGTTCTTTAAAAGTATAATATTCGTACTCCCCACCCCTTGACTCAATATCTCTCCTGCTTCTGGCTTTTTCTTTTTTTTTTTCCTGGACAGTTCACCCATACTTTTCTTCCTGTGCTTCCAAATCCTCCCTCACCTCTCTGGGTATTATCGGGGGGCAGGTCTTTCTTCAATGTGTGAGGTGTACGCTTGTTCACAAATCAATTGAGCAAGTCTGTCATGTGCTTGATACAATACAGTAGCATCTTCTTGGTTCAGTAATACTACTTTAACCTCTCCTCTAAACTCTAGGTCTATGACTCCCCATACCACCGACACTCCCTTGATGGCTAGGCTAGATCGAGGGGCAATTCTACCATATGTTCCAGGTGGTACTCTTACTCCTATTCCTAAGGGAACAGTTTTCACCTGTCCTACGGGTATTTCTCCATCCTCTGAAGCAAACAGGTCCAGTCCTATACTGCCAGAAGTAGCCTGTAAAGGTAATCGAGCTTGAGGGTCTGTTTTCCAGACAATCATTGTGTGGGTGATTTCTTTATCATGCCCTGTCATCCGAATGAAAGGAGTCTGCTGCCCAACTGGTCTATTGTTCAATTCGAACAAGGCTTTGTCTAAATTACTACTTCATCCTTTTAGAGTCTGATGTGCTGGTAACTTTTTTAGCTGTTCTTTCAACAATCCGTTATATCTCTCAATCATGCCTGCAGCTTGAGGATAATAACTATGGTGCACAATCTACCAAATTCCCTGTTCCTGCGCCCAGCACTGCACTGTCTTCCCTGAAAAGTGTGTGCCCCTATCTGTTTGGATCTCATCAGGTGCCCCATAATGTTTTATCAGGTAGTTTAGCCCTCGGCAAAAGTGGACTCTTGATCTGCAGACTTACAGGGCATACCCAACATAAGGCTAGAGTAGGTGTCCACCATGGTCAATACGTAGCTTTTCCCTCCTTCTTTTGGTAGCGGCCCGATATAGTCCAATTGCCACACTATAGCAGCTGCAGTTTCTCTTCTGATATGGCCGCTAGGCTTTTTTTGCAGGGGCATTTGTCTAATCTGGTTGCATATGGGGCCCTAATTTACTGCTTGTTGCACTTGTTCTTTAGTAACTGTACTTTGTCGTTGCTGTACCCATGCATAAGTGCTATTCTCTCCTAAATGTCCGGATGTTGCATGGGCCCTGTTTGCTAAAGCAGCTTCAGCTTCCTCCTTGATGACCACTGTTCGCGTTTTGGCCATTTGATCTGCGGTGTTGTTGAATAAAGATGCAAGTGAGGTGTCCGATGGGCAATGGGCATCCACATGTCCCACATAGATTTGACATTTTTGCCCTTTCTCCCACATCTCTTCCCATAGCTGCTCGCCTCCCCAAATGGGGGTGCCTTTGATTTTCCATCCATCCTTGCGCCAAGTCGGGGCCCAGCATACTAGTCCTTGGTAGGTGGCCCAGCTGTCAGTGTACACAAACGTTTTCTCTCCGATGGGGGCCTGTTCGATCACTGCTGCTACCCCCTGCAATACTGCAAGCTGGCTTGATCCATTATTTCCTCCTCGCAGCAACAGCGTTTCTGTAGCAGGCTGGAATGCGACTGTTTGCCATTGTCTTTTTCCTTGATGGTACCGGGCGGTACCATATGTGAACCATGCATTTTGCTGTTCTTCTTCTGTGAGCTGTTCAAAAGGTGGGGCTGTTTTAAATGGTGAGGACTCCATCTCAGATGGCTCTGGCGAGGGGACCATTGCCTGTAAGTCCACTGCCCCCAGCATATCTTCTTGTAACTTCGATACTCCTGCTGGCCCCGGTTTTGCCCTCTGCTGCAGATACCATTTCCACTTTACAATGGTAGACTCCTGCGCCCTGCCTACTTTAGTGCCAACCTATCCTTCTCTTATCCAGCCTAGTAAGGGGACCCGTGTTCTTAAGGTAACCGGACGGTCACCAGTTATGCGCTCTGTTTCTACTAATGCCCAATATGCTCCTGCTAGTTCTTTTTCTAACGGGGTGTAATTGCTCATGGATGGAGTTAATCTCATTGACCAAAATCCTGGTGGCACTCTCTTTTTTCCTTGCCTCTGCCATAAACTCCACATCACTACATCATCTACAACATCCTGTACTATCATTTCCAGCTCAAACGGGTCTACTTCTGTGATGGGACCTAACGTAAAAGGAATCTGTAGTGCATCTTTTGCGCCAGTGTCCCACGATCTCACCAACCATTTAAACAAAGGCTCTGCAGGCATCTGCCTAAACATACGGGTTCCCTCCAACAACTCACTCTGCGTATAATCTCTTACCAAATGAGAATTCTGTATTTGCCCACCATTCACTCCCTTTTCACCTTCAATTTCACCTACACTTGCACAGTTGAGGGCATTTTAGGCTTCTGCCTACTCTTCTGTTTTGCTACTCGTACTGCTAATGCGGTGCACCTTGCCTCCATTTGATCACCCCGAGTCACTGCACTTTCTATGGTCTCTTACATAAGTAACTGCCTTTCCTGAAAGGCTACAACCTCATACCGCAATTTTCTTATCTCTGTATCTTGTGTTAATGTTTTCCTGTATAGCATACGGACCGCAGACAGGAAAACCCATCCCACTTGCCCTGCTGCTTTCATCTCCAGCTTCGCCCCTCTTAGCTTTAACCTCTCAACCGCATCTTCCACTAAGAGAGGAGTCACTTTCTCATCTAATGCCTCCCATAATGCTGGCGCTGCCCACTGGTTCAGGAGTCCTGCCACACCAGAGGACGGGTCAGTTGCTAACCACCCGGGAATGGATCTGGCTTCTGCCCCATGCTGCCTTCCGCTCTCTGCCTCACTTTTCTTACGTCCCCAAAGAGGCATTATTGACTTATACCCCACTTCTGTTACCAAATGTCTTATCCAGGTGGCTGGTTGACACCTGTTCGGTATAAGTCAATAAGGACGCTCAATGAAAGACCACACGCCAATTATAAATACAATTTATCTTTACTAGAATTGCAGGTAAAGGTAGGCATTTAGCACATTAACAATAGTAGAATAAGAATAGCAATGAAAAGCAAGCACCTATATAAGTACACTACAAAGAGCATCTATGCATATATATATATAAGCAAAGAGTTCATTGACAGATATAAGTTTTGATTAACTGTATACCAAAATGCATCACACTACGATGTTTCAGGAAGCAGAATATAAATGAGGTGAATACTTCAGATAAGCTTTGATTTACTGCACACCAAAATGCATGTTTCAGTTACTGTAGCAGGTTCATACTACGAGGTTTAGAAAGCAAAATATAAACGAGCTGAATACTTCAGGTTATAAACACAGTGCAAGCATAAATAATCAGTCATAATAATAGAGCAGAGAAACAAAGGCCTTTCATCTCTGTGTGGAACTTAACTTAGTCCATGAAATGCAGGGAAGCCCTCTACTGCCTGCTTGGACCTCTCTCCCCCTCAAGCATCACAGTCAGCATAACAGAGAGGCAGCGCTGGGCCATGGCAGCTTTCACAACTCCATCTGCCAGCTTCAATTCCCTCACCCACCTTTCAGTGTTTAAGTAACCTGAAGCTTGGATTATATCCCCTTCCAGTATTTTCTAGCTATGTTGTCAGTACATGTCTCTTGGCTGCCTTGCCATTCCCTGGCCATTGTTTTCATTCCATCTTTTACTGTGGTCTCGTTCTCAAGGTTGAGACTGAATCTCCTTCAAAGCCTGTTTCTCACACATGCAGCTGCAAATAAGTTTATCTATGGAATGTCAAAAGAAAACAAGCTTGAAAGCGAACTTCTTCCACATTGCTCTGGCTTCGGCAGGCATCACGCTCATCTACACTGTTCAAGCTAATTAACCCTTCGCGTCACAATGTCTTCCGCACCTTTCCCTATACTGATCAAGGCCTAAGACAATTTGGCTCTCGCTCGCCGCATTCTTTACTCATCTGCCTTCTGGGTGTCCCCTCTTGCTTCAGGGGTGTTCTGGGTTTCTCCGGCAGTTCCTCCCTGGCTCCGCCTCGACACACGCCCTCCGGCCTCAGCTCCTTTAACCCCTGCATGTCTGTTTTTTTGTTCCCACAGTTTTTAATTGTCTATTTTGTTTTTTCAATTGTTTACTGGGTTTCCGGTTGTGATACTTGTTAAATACTTTTATTATTATTTATTCTTATAGTGTTTATTTTCCATATTAACTCATAATGTCTGGGGATGAACATGCCCAGTTTTTGAAGACCTTTATTAAAGATTCTGTACAGCATGCCATTTCTTTTCCATGCTGGATATTTCAAAAAATGTAGAAGCCTCATTATCCAAGATGCTACAGCCTTCTGGTGATGTTCCTTCCAAAAAAGGAACGAAACGTGCGGTTCCCTCCCGGGTGCCTCCTAAAGGCGTTTTTCTCATCCCACCCGAGAGGCGAATCCTTCGGGGCTCCCTTCTTCCACCCCCTTAATATTACTAACCTCAGGGATACGGACAGTGATGGGGATGATGCCTTTGACAATATTGTCAATGATGATATTTATGATCACGGGCCTTTGGAGAAAAGGTGAAAAAATGCTCCCTCTGCAATTTCATCCCTCGCACTGTCCGATGATTTGGTGGACCAGTTTGGGGAACCCATGTTCGACCCTAGGTCGATCCACCATCCTAATTCCTCAGAGCGGTTCCCTTCTGAGCATGTCTCAGACTATGATTCCTTTTATTTAAGGCACACTTTAGACAAGTCATGCAGGAATACGTTAAAATACTGAATGTCACAGACCTTCCCTTCCATCCAAGGTGGCTGATACCCCCACTATTGACCTAAACATGTTATTATTCTTCACCAAGTTCGGCAAGGATCCCAAAAAATGGGTCGATAGAGCCTGGTCTAACTGCCAGGATAGGCTTCTTGATTTGGTTTGTCCTTTAACAAGGATTTTGGATCTCGCTGAAGAGGCTAAGTCGGAGGGCGGTCAGGTGGATCCTGTGACCCTGTCCAATTGGGCGTAAAGGGCAATTTGCATGCTTGGCAACGCCAATGCTTACATATCTCAATAACGACGCAAGAGCCTTTTGCTTAAGATTGACCCTAAATTAAGTTCCTTAGCTTCCAAAGAAGAAGGACCTAAGGCTGAAGGTCTTCTCTTTGCAGGCTCCTTCATCAAGGAAATAAGCAGATACGTCTCAACATTTGCCTCTATTGATAAAGCCCAGTCTTCTATGAAGAACATTTTCTCTCAGCGGGTTTTTGGAAGAGCCTACAGAGGAAGGAGTTGCTTTGCCGGCCATTTACATTCTGAGGACAATACCTCAACCGAGGATCCTTCAACCAAGACTCCCAGCAAGACTTCTATCAGGGATACAAACCCCAGTTTTATCCCCGACGTTTCCATGGAGGCTGCGGCAGGGGTTTTTAAACCCAAGAGCAATCAACTCGCAGGTAAGAACTTTCAGTTCTGGCCTTCCTCCCGTAGGAGGCAGACTAGCAACTTGTTTAAACGTTTAGTTGTCTCTAACGTTGGATCCTTGGGTTTTACAAACTGTCCAGGGCTATTGCATAGAACTCTATCAACGTCCCTTCCAGACCCATCTTCCTCAACCCCTTCATTTTTCAGACGGCCAGTTTCTGTTAGTTCAACAGGAGGTACAGGCTTTACTGACAAAACAAGCCAAAGAAAGGGTCACTTTAGTTCGTTCAGGTTTCCTGAGTACTACATTTCTTGTCCACAAGAAAAACAACAAACATCGTCCAGTCATAAATTTAAAACTGTTCAATGATTTCGTAGTTTATCATCATTTCAAAATGGAGACTATCCTCCATCCCAGAGACCTTCTCCTTCAGGGCGATTGGTTGGTCCGTCTAGGCCTTCAGGATGCCTACCGCTTGGTCCCCGTGCATTTGGCTTTCAGGAAGTTCCTTCAGTTTCAGTGGGAAAATTCTTTCTTCCAATTCAAGATGCTGCCTTTCGGGCTCTCGTCAGCCCCTTGGTGCTTTACCAAAATTCTCAAACCGGTAATCGCCTTCCTCAGAGCCCTGGGTGTCAGGCTCATAGTCTATCTAGATGACTTCCTCCTAATGGCCCAGGACAAGTCCTGTCTCTTGGTTCATCTAGATCTTTGTCTGAAGCTTTTGATAAGTCTGGGTTTCCTCATCAACCCTCACAAGTCGGTCCTTATACCTTCCCAACAATTGGAGTTTCTCGGCTTTTTAGTAAATAAAGTTGATTCGATTCTTCAACTCCCTCAAATGAAAGTGGACTTGATAAAGAAAGAGATTCATCACGCCTTGTCCATTTCTCGTACCTCCCTCAGGTCTTTGGCTTGGTTAGTGGGCCTTCTCTCTTCCTCCATTAAGGCCATCTTTCCTGGGCCACTACATTACAGGGCCCTTCAAAGACTAAAGATCCGTCATCTTCGTCAAGGTCTTGCTTACTCAGACCCAGTTGTTCTGGATTCCGAATCCAGAGAGGAACTCCTTTGGTGGCTCAGTCACTTAGATGCCTGGAACAGGAGAACGATTTTCTCTGCCACCCCAGATCTTGTCTTAGAGTCAGATGCAAGTCTGACAGGTTGGGGCGCAAGATGTGGTCAACTCTCGACTGGGGGTTCATGGTCCTCTCAGGAGTCAGCACTGCACATCAATTGTTTAGAGATGCTTGCAGGTTCCTTTGCCTTCCAGTCCTTTACAAAAGTCAGGGTAAAGTGCACAGTGTTACTCCGGATGAACAACCTGTCAGCGGCCAGGTACATAAATCATTTGGGCGGTACCAAATCCAGACCTCTGGCTTTACTAGCCAAAAGCCTGTGGGAATTCTGCCTGCAGAAAAACATTTCGGTCAGGAAAGAATATCTACTGGGCCAGCTAAATGTCATGGCCGATTGGTTTTCCAGACATATTTACGACTCAAGCGACTGGCGGCTGCATCCTTCCGTTTTCAAACATCTTTCTTCCATCTTTGGCATAATATCAATAGACCTTTTTGTTTCCCGTCTCAACATTCAACTTCCTTCCTTTTTCTGTTGGAGACCAGATCCATTTGACTATGGCTGCGGATGTCTTCCTTCAGTCATGGCCCCCTTCCCTTCTCTACGCCTTCCCTCCCTTTCTCCTTATTGCTCGTGTTCTAGCACAAGTTTGCAGACAACAGTCATCCCTCATCTTGATCACTCCCTTTTGGCAGTCCCAACTTTGGTATCCTATCCTACTGGAGCTAACCTCGGATTTTCCAGTGTTGATTCCTCCCTTTCCCGACTTACCCCTGAATCCACAGGGTCTTTCCCGTCCCCTTGTCATAGACAACGCTCTTCATCTCGTAGTCTGAAGGGTTCCTGGAGAGCCCCAGGAATTTCAAAGGAAGCCATCCATTTTATCCAACAGTCCTGGGCTCCAGGCACAACAAAGGTCTATAAGTCGGCCTGGTTGGCCTGGTGTAGCTGGTGTTTGGACAGGGATTCAGATCCCGTTTCAGTGGATGTAACCCTGGTTGTCAATTTCCTTGCCTCTTTAGTGTCCCAAGGTAAAGCTTATGGGACGGTTAATACATATAGATCTGCAATCTCTTCAGAACATTTCAGAGTGGATGGAAGACCTATTGGTGAACATCCTTTAGTCTGCTGACTTTTGAAGGGAGTACGTTTTGTTAAACCTATAATTCCTAAATACAATGCACTTCGTCTTTTTATTGCATGGCCAGGTAATGCTGAATTATCTCTCAAACATTTGTGTGCTAAGTTGACAATGCTTTTGTGTTTGATATCTATTAAACGTGTTTCTGACGTAAAAGCTTTAGATGTTTCCTCTTTCCGTTATTCCTCTATGGGCGTTTATTTCCAGGTCAGTAGACGCACCAAAACTAATTTATCATCTGTGTTTTACCCCTTTTTCCTGTCGCAACCCAAGTTGTGCGTTGGTAATTGTTTAAAGACTTACGTTTCTCGAACTGCAGATCTTAGAAACGTTTCCTTCTCCCAGTTACTCATTTCCTTTCAGAGACCACATAAGCCTGTGTCTGCTCCCACTTTGGCACCCTGGATTAAATGACTCATGTCCCTAGTGGGTATACCTACCCTTTCCTTTGGTGCCCATTCGGTGAGAGGGGCTGCGACCTCTCGCACTTTTTGGTCGGGGCTGGGTTACATGATATTCTCAGATCTGCAGATTGGTCAAACGTTAACAAGTGTAAAACAGTTTAGAACATTTTATTGTAAACCTCTTGATCACCCATTGGACAATGTTATTTCCTTGCTTTGAACGAGCATTATATGAGCCTCCGGTCTTGTAATAAAATTGAGATTTTCCTAGCCTTGGTGTCTGAAAGGCTAGATTTTATTAAAGACACGGAGGCGAGTATTATCCCGCCACATTTTCTTTAACCCTCCCTGTTGTTTTCTTCGAGTTTCGCTACCTTCAACCAGTTCTGCTACATCCGGCTGATTTGCATTCGGATTCGCTGTGTCCCATATCACCACATTGTGCTTCCTGGTTACCTGTTCATCATACTTCTTTCTTGATGGATTCCTTTATGGATTTTCTGTTTGCCCTGTTGACTTTCTATTTGGTTTTGATTTCGCTCTCAGATTATTCTGACTGACTCTCGCAAAAAAAGAGGGCTTGTTGCTCTCAGTCAAGATAATTGTACTTGTACTCGATGTATGATGGGTTACCCTCTTTATGACGATATGTTGTAGTTTCTTTCCCAGGGTTTCTGGGATTTGTAGTTTCTTGGCTGCTGTGTTCAATAAAGTAAGAAAAGAACGCATAATACTTGCCTCTATGTCTTCAATAAAATCTAGCCTTTCAGACACCAAGGCTAGGAAAATCTCAATTGTCTGCATGGAATGTTTTCTGGGTTTTTTGGGCACACAAGGTGAACCCTAGTAGTCAACAATAACTAATAATACTGGACTAACCACTGACCATGGACTCTGGAGCAGCTAGGTGCCTGGCCTAAAACACTGCAGTGCCCTGCTAGGGGTAATAAGCACTATTTAAATGCAACTTCAATAAGTAAATTAAGGAAGTGCACTATACAAAAACCTCCTGCTTTTCATTTAACAGACTAGAATGTTGTCCACCAAGAAGACTCTAAGGCACATATGGGGCACACATAACAACTCAAGAGTTCACTGGTGACATTTTTGTCATGGTAAAGGTATATAAATGTTTCTCAGTTAATTTTGAAATTCTATCACTATTAATAAAACGCCCATCAAATCAGTGTAGCTAGAGTGTAAACCTCTGATTTTGCAACTGCTGGCGAGATTGATCTGGTGAAAGGGGGATTATGATATATAGGATTGAGATATTCCATGCCAAGAAGGAGTGTCGGAGGTGGCAGACTGGTTTCCATCTTGAACAGGGAAATGTATGTGAGATGTTTGTTGCAAACCACAGATGGATGTGGAAACCTTACTGGAAACATTCCCCTCCAAGATCATAATGAAAAGAATCCAGCTGCCCCAAATAGTGTTCTCGGAGAGGCATACGGGGTAAGGAAGTGTCAAGGAGGTAAGAATGCTTCTGGGGTGTCCCCCACGTGACAATTGGCATTTGTGAAGGAACAGCTGGGTGAGTAACATACACATGAGGTGCTGCATGTACAGCATGGGATTTACATGGTGAGTACCCCATGGTCCCCTCATATGTCTTAACACCTGGAGCTCTGTTAATGTTTTTAAATTAGTTATGATGTTTTCCAGTCTATTTTGCAAATTTTTCTTTACTCTTCAGATTTTCAAAAAGTGTTCACAGACATTGCTACTTGTGATGTCTTGATGAGCATATTCCTCTAGAAAGCTACTCTAATTCCACTGAATTATCTACCTCCTGTGGATTTTTTTCCCCAACAGTGTTTTGGTTGAATAGCTGTTTCTCATTAAAGTTTGGCCTAGCATTAACCAAGATCTTTTAATTTTACTAAAATTAGACACGTACAATAGATGGATAAATAGCTAGAGATTTTCACATATGTAGTTTTATATATCTTAACCAGTCTTTCAGCCATTGGTCTGTTGTCTTTCACATAATACTTCCACCCACTACAGTATACAGCTTGCAGCAGTGGAGCAGCTCACTTTAGACGTTGGCTAACTTCGCAGTGAGTGACTCAATTTTTCATTTCATGAGGAGCACACTTACACACAAAGTAGGCTATTCCATGCTAAGGACCATTCTGGCCATTTGTGCTTTTTGGGACCCAAAATATGTTTGCTACTAGTCATTTTTGTTATTTTGCTGAGGGGCAGCATTTGCCCAAGCAGTAAGGATTTACAAAAACCTTGACAAAACAAAACTACCATTGCTAAAGCCAAAAGGCTAGCAGATGGGAGATGTGATCTCCACCGATGTGTCTGTAAAACTACCATTGTCCTGAATTTTGACCTTTTGTCCTGAATTTTTACACCCAATGTCCAGAATGTGGTGCTATGCCAGGTGGTCACTCTAGTTTAGCAGCAGCACAAAGGGGAGGAAAAAAAAGCAAAATAACCCACCCACTATTGGGGCTGCATCATTCTTTAGGCATGCGCATGAGTCACTATGACACGGGTGACATTTTCTTTTATTGTGTATTGACCAATTTAAGATGGCGGGTATCAGATTTTTTTCAATTGACTGTTCTAAGTGTGTGAAACTGTTTTGGATGGACTTCAGTAATTTGTTGCCTGGCTCTCTAAAACAAAAAAAAATACATATGTTCTTAAAAAAAGAAGGGAGGGGATGGTAGGTCAAACGAGGAGTGTAAGGGGAGGGAGGCAACGGGGAGTGAGCAGGAGCATGAGGAAGAAAGCATGGGGTGGGGTGGGGTGAAGCAGACGAGGTAGACAGCATGCGGGTGCCCGGGGGAGAAATACAGAGGAGAAAGTGAGCAGCCATGAGGGAGAGAACAGACACAGAGCAGGGGGGCAGGCGAAAACAAGAAGGTAAGAGCTGGAGACACATCCACTTTGATAGAGTGCTTAACCAAAACGAAAAAGAGTAATTCTCTTAAAAGGGAGCAGTGTAAGGACATAAGTCAGCTACTGAAGAGGATGGTAAAGAGGCAAGGGACAGCACAATCTGAACAAGGAAAACCATTGAATAAGAATCAAGTAAATGAGAGTGCCAGTCTTAGCCAAACAATGCTTAGCTAAAAAATGCTAAGCAAGGAGCGGGACGGTAGCCTCTATACATTTTTTTTTTTTTTTTTGGATATCTTTTTATTAGATAACAAAACAGCCATTGTACAATATAGCAGATGGCAATAAAAGCCCCATCATTTATCTACTACTTCGAGACCAATCACAGCAAATATCGAATTTCAAGGGTAGAACATGTCAATCGAGTAATCCCCTTGTAACTTGGTCAGGTACAGTCCGATTCCAGCCCCCCCACCGCCCGCACACAGCCCACCAAAGGTCAGCCGGTACAACTGTAAGTCCACCACCTTCCCCAGATTTTCTCCCACTTTCTGGGGTAGCCCCTGCGCCTGTAGATTACTTTTTCTGTGCTGGGGCACCAGTCCAGGTCTGTCTCCCACTCACATATACCTGGCAGAGACCCAGGACCCCAAGCTCGTGCTATATTTGTCGCGCCGCACCGCGCGGCGCGAGCCGAGCGTTCGGCACAAGCCGCGCGTTCGGCTCGGGCCGCGCTTCGCGTCTCTAAGACGCGGCGCGCCCCGAGCCTTTCTTGCACCCTGCGAGGCCCCAGGACTTACTAGGGGCCTCGCGCTGCGCTCTCCCTCCGTCTTGTTGGGGTCTCCTGACCCTTCTTACCTGTTTGGGGCTCCTTTTTCTTCTCTTCTGTCTTTCTTCCTTTTTGGGTCTGTTTTCTCCTCTGTCCTTTATGTCTTTTCCCCTTCCCAGGTTACCTCTGTCTTCCCAGCATTCCTCCTTCCCTATTCTCTATGGTTTCTGCTCCAGTCTATTCTATCTACCTTTCCCTATTCAAGATGGTGTCCTTTTTCTTCCTGTGGGTCACTTCCTGTTTTATGGTATTTAAGGGTGGTTTTTTCTTTTCCTCTTTGCGCTGCAACACTCTCTGTTTCAGTTAGTGTCCTCGCTCCTGATTTCCTAGCCCTTGGCTCTGGATTTCGCCATTTCTGTGTTACGTCAGTTCCTTTGATTCCTGTTCCTCTGTTCTTGTTCCAGGAATCCCCTGCGAATCTTCTGGGAGGTTTTTCCTCTTCTTCTGAAGGGGTTTTTCCCTCTGGCGCTACTTTCTCACGGTCACGGTCTGTCCTTGGCGTTTCCTCGCCTACAGCACCGTGGCTACCAGAAAGAGTCGCCCCTTTTTGGGCCAAAGTCGAACCCTCAAGATCCACGCCTCAAGATCTGCCAACTCCAGGCGCAAGCAGCACGTGAGTCGTGACAGATTGCAGCGCCTAACCATCCCGACGTCTTCTAACACCATGGAAGACACTGTGGTAGCTGCTGCGGATCCGGATCAAGCTCTGCTAACTACAATTCAGCAACAAGCTCAAGAATTACAGCAACTACGCAGTGAGAATGCTGCGCTGCGACAGGTCTTGGCTTTCCGCAGTGGTGATGTTCCGACGCTCTCCGCCTCTACCCATCGTTTTTCGGGTGAACCAACCAAGCTGCGAGAGTTCCTTGACTCCTTGACAGTGTACTTTGCCTTCCGACCCACCCAATTCTCCCATGACAGAGCAAAGGTGGGTTATCTCATCAGTGCCTTATCTGGTCCTGCCTTGGCCTGGGCAACCCCGGTGGTATCATCTAACGATCCGGTATTGTCGGATTATTCCGCCTTTGTGAACCGCTTCAAGCTGATGTTTAGTCGTCCGGGATTGGAGGCTTCAGCAGAAGAGGCCTTATGCGATATTCATCAAGGTTCACAAGATGTCCTTCAATACATTACACGCTTTCGTCAACTAGCGGCAGAGACCACCTGGGTGGAACGTACTTTGGTGACTTTGTTTCGTAGAGGACTCAAAGAAGAAATCAAAGACGAACTAGTACATTCCACCAGAGTGGAAGATCTTCGTGGCCTGATGGATCAAGCCCTCTCCATCGAGTATCGCCTTCAGGAACGGAGAACAGAGAAGAGAAAGAGCAGAGGGTCTTTTCAACCAAGCACCTCACGAGTTTTTCCGCATCGTTCTGAGGAACCTCGCCCTCCTGTCAGAGACACCGAAGGAGAACCCATGCAGGTGGATACAACTCGAGGCCCTCTCTCCCCTAGCGAACGAGAAGATAGACGAAAGAAGGGTTTGTGTTTATACTGCGGATCTGCCGGCCACATACTGCGTACCTGTCCAGTACGTCCATCAAGGCCATCGGGAAACGCCGCTTCCCGTCCTCTGTAAGAAGGGAGGGGACGGGATTAGCAGCTATACCTTCCATCAGTTCCTTCAACGACAATACCACATCCTTGTTCACTTTACCAGTAATGTTACAATTACCTGATGGCCGTCAGCAGAAGACTATGGCACTACTAGATTGTGGAGCTAGTGGCATTTATATGGATAAGAAGTGGGCCACCACTCAACAAGTTCCTATACAACCTAAGGAGGTTCCAGAACAAGTTCACACGGTGGATGGATCTTTGATATCATCGGGTCCAGTAGATACAACTACCCTGATGCTGAATCTACAGATCAGTAACCATCAGGAACACATTTCCTTTGATCTTATAACTTCCCCCAACCATACCATCATTCTTGGAATCCCGTGGTTCATCAGACATAATCCATATGTGAACTGGGCTACCCGGACGGTTTCCTTGTCTTCACAGTTCTGTCATGAGCACTGTTTTGCTTCAGACAAGTATTGGTCGCCTAAGAGGTCAATAATCACGGAGGGTACCACCGGTTCGACCATAAATACAGTCCAAGGAGTTCCTGAACACTATTTGGATTTTCAAGATGTCTTCCAAAAACCTTCCAAACCTGTGTTACCTCCACATCGAGATTACGATTGTGCTATTCCCTTGGAACCTGGCACTATCGTTCCTTTTGGCAGGATGTATTCCCTCACGGAAACTGAAAAGGAAGTACTAAAGGAGTATTTGGATGAAAATATTCAAAGTGGTCTTATTGTTCCATCGTCTTCTCCGGCCGGGGCTCCTCTCTTTTTCGTACCCAAGAAGACAAAGGACCTTCGCCCTTGCCTGGATTTTCGAGGCCTGAATAAAATAACTATTAAAGATCGTTATCCTTTGCCTCTCATAAGGGACATTTTAGAGGCAGTCAGAGGGGCCCAACGGTTTACCAAACTAGATCTACGGGGAGCCTATCACCTCTTACGCATTAAAGAAGGAGATGAGTGGAAAACGGCCTTTAGGACTCCATTTGGTCACTTTGAATACAGGGTAATGCCTTTCGGTCTTACTAATGCCCCGGCAATTTTTCAGAGATTTATGGACTCAGTATTCTCGGATCTCCTGAATCAGACAGTTGTAATCTACCTTGATGATATTCTTATTTATTCCAGAAATCCAGAACTCCATTCTTCCCATGTTAAACAAGTCCTTCAACGACTCCGGGCACATCAACTATTTTGCAAACCCGAAAAGTGTGAGTTTGACCAGACGGAAGTCAAATATCTAGGATATCATTTAAGTACCACCGGAGTAGCCATGGATCAAGAAAAGGTACAAGCTATCCTAGATTGGCCTTCTCCATCTTCCATTAAAGAAACACAATGCTTTCTAGGATTGGCGAACTTCTATCGACAATTCATCGCAGACTTTGCTAAACAAACTAGCCATATAACTCACACTTTAAAGAAGGAAAATCTTATTAAAGGGTTTGTCTGGACTAAAACTGCTGAAACAGCCTTTCAGGAATTAAAGAAGGCATTTACACAAGCTCCCATCTTAAGACATCCAGATACCAACAAACGATTTATTGTCGTCACCGATGCTTCTGAAAAAGCCATTGGTGCCGTTCTACTCCAACAACAAGAGGACGATGGTCTTGAACATCCTGTTTTCTATTTGTCTCATATACTCTCTATTGCAGAACAACATTACTCCGTATTGGAAAGAGAATTGTTGGCTCTGAAAACAGCTTGTATTGAATGGAGGCAGTTTCTGATGGGTTCCAAAGAACCTTTCGAAGTGAGAACAGACCATCGAAACTTACAATGTTTACGAAATTTCGTATGCCAAAATAGTCGTCAAGCTCGTTGGGCCTTCTTCTTCAGCCAGTATGATTTCTACATTACATATATTCCTGGCTCCCAAAACATTCTGGCTGATGCTCTATCGCGTCGTTATCCAGATTGTACTCCTGTCCCAGCTCAACCCCTACTGGAACCTAGTAAGATCATTGGGGTAGCCCAGTCTTTTCTGGAGGAGGTACAACTGGAGTACCCCAATCTATCTGATGATGAAATAGAGAACTTAAGGCCTCTTTTACATAAGAGACAAGGATACTATTATTATCACGATCTGTTATTCGTCCCCACTAACAGAGTGAGAGAAAAGGCATTACAAATGTGTCATGATTCACCGGTTGCTGGTCATAGAGGCATCAAGGCCACACAAGAACTGTTATCACGATTTTTCTGGTGGCCTACTTGGAAAAAGGATATTGAAACATACGTTCAGGCTTGTCCCACATGCGCTCAAGTCAAGATTCCCCGAACCAGACCTGCGGGTTTACTCCAGCCCTTGCCGGTTCCGCCAACTCCATGGCACACCATCTCCACCGATTTCATGTGTTCGTTACCACTCTCAGCAGGAAACCGGGTAATCATGGTCACTGTGGACTCTTTTACTAAGATGGCTCACTTCACTTCCTTGAAAAAACTACCTACATCCCAAGAATTAAGCCAGATATTCATTGAACATATCTTCCGTCTTCATGGACTTCCTCATACTCTTATATCTGATAGAGGACCTCAGTACATTTCCCGGTTTTGGAGGTATTTTTGTAAGACACTAAACATAGATAGAGCTCTGTCATCGGGCTTCCATCCTCAGACCAATGGACAGACCGAGCGTCTGAACCAAGGCTTAGAACAATACCTTCGTTGTTTTTGCAACACAACTCAAAGCAACTGGAACACTTATCTCCCTATCGCTGAATTCTCTTATAATAACTCAGTCCATAGTGCCTCCAAGACCACTCCTTTTTTCTGTTCTTATGGTTTTCATCCTACCTCTTTTCCTACTTCTTCTCTGTCTCCCACTCCCTTACCCGCTATTACTCATTTTTCCAAACGTCTTCTACAAATCCATAGACTGATTCGTTCTAATCTCTTACACACCAAGAGATATATGAAGAAAGTAGCAGACAAGAAACGTAGGGCCACTCCGGACTACCATCCACAGGATAAAGTTTGGCTTTCTTCTAAATTCTTACCCTCACGTCTTTCTCAGAACAAATTCACACCTCGCTATTACGGGCCTTTCCGTATTCTCCAGTTGCTTAATCCTGTCACTATCCGTCTTCACTTGCCTCACACATGGAAGATTCATCCAGTCTTCCATGTCTCCCAACTCAAACCTTATGTACCAGATCCGTATTCCCGTCAGTTTTCCTGTCCTCCTCCAGTCTTAGTGGATGATGTTCCTGAATATGAGGTTCAGGAGATTTGTGACTCTCGTCTTTTTCACACCCGTCTGCAGTATCTGATTCATTGGAAGGGTTATCCTCTCAGTGAGTGTTCTTGGGAAGATGCATCTTCTGTTCATGCTCCTCTTCTGACTCAGCGCTTTCACCGTTTATTTCCTTTCAAACCAGGGCCTTCGGGAGGGGGGCCTACTGTCGCGCCGCACCGCGCGGCGCGAGCCGAGCGTTCGGCACAAGCCGCGCGTTCGGCTCGGGCCGCGCTTCGCGTCTCTAAGACGCGGCGCGCCCCGAGCCTTTCTTGCACCCTGCGAGGCCCCAGGACTTACTAGGGGCCTCGCGCTGCGCTCTCCCTCCGTCTTGTTGGGGTCTCCTGACCCTTCTTACCTGTTTGGGGCTCCTTTTTCTTCTCTTCTGTCTTTCTTCCTTTTTGGGTCTGTTTTCTCCTCTGTCCTTTATGTCTTTTCCCCTTCCCAGGTTACCTCTGTCTTCCCAGCATTCCTCCTTCCCTATTCTCTATGGTTTCTGCTCCAGTCTATTCTATCTACCTTTCCCTATTCAAGATGGTGTCCTTTTTCTTCCTGTGGGTCACTTCCTGTTTTATGGTATTTAAGGGTGTTTTTTTCTTTTCCTCTTTGCGCTGCAACACTCTCTGTTTCAGTTAGTGTCCTCGCTCCTGATTTCCTAGCCCTTGGCTCTGGATTTCGCCATTTCTGTGTTACGTCAGTTCCTTTGATTCCTGTTCCTCTGTTCTTGTTCCAGGAATCCCCTGCGAATCTTCTGGGAGGTTTTTCCTCTTCTTCTGAAGGGGTTTTTCCCTCTGGCGCTACTTTCTCACGGTCACGGTCTGTCCTTGGCGTTTCCTCGCCTACAGCACCGTGGCTACCAGAAAGAGTCGCCCCTTTTTGGGCCAAAGTCGAACCCTCAAGATCCACGCCTCAAGATCTGCCAACTCCAGGCGCAAGCAGCACGTGAGTCGTGACAATATTGCGTTTGGCTGCTATGGCCAACCACAAACCTGGCTGTTTTGGCCAGTGTTCCTCTCCCGCAACATTAAGTAGAAGCAGCGTGGGGTCTAAAGGGACCTCTTTCCCCAACACCCGGGCCACCAATGCGGCAACCCCCCCAAATAGGTCTTTATCACAGGGCAGGTCCATAGAATATGACAGAAAGTGCACTCCAAGCCGCATCGCTGCAAGCACCAGGGGTGTGGAATTTATTAAAATATCTAATTGTCCAGGGGACAGGTTGCTTCTCAAATCTACTTGTCCTGTAAAAAGATCTACTTGTCCCTTTGGTACCATGTAGTGTGGCGACAAATTATGGCAGCAATTAATAGCCTCTCTGATTATGCCAGGGCTACTACCATAGTAGGGCTTGAATACTTGGAGTTTCAATCCCTACTGTAGCAATTTCCTTATTTTGCCACCTTTCTGCAGATCTGCAAACTGGGGCTGGAGGAAGCAGTAAGTAATAGTTCCAGGGCTGGAATGCCTTTGAGTCTGCAAACCTACTAACCTGCATGTTTTAAAGATTTTTACCAGCTTCTCTCTAATATTTTCCCATAATAAGAAAGGTTGGACATTTACTCCTGACAATGGCAGAATTAGAACTTCTTCCAGGGTTGGGAAGAAAGTGGCTGGATGGAAAATGAACTTGCAAATGCTCAATAGATTTTCACATGAGCAAATCTACACATCGTATTTACCCACGCTAAAATACAGTTCACAAATATTTTATAGGGGTACGACATATACCATGGGTGCACTTTTGTGACTTTCTTTAAGAATTTGGGGCCACAAGTAGGTAGGTTCAGATTTGTGACCTGCAAATTGCGAGTCGCAAATCCGAATGTAGGATGGTGTCCTTGACACCATCTGTGATTCGCAAGGGCTTCGCAAATGCCCACATCATGAATAATCATGAGGTGGGTCGCAATTTGCGACCCCCTCAAGAATGGTGGCCTGCTGGAGACAGCAGACCACCATGTCTGTGACTGCTTTTCAATAAAGCAGTTTTTTTTGTAATGCAGCCCGTTTTCATTAAAGGAAAACGAGATGCATAACAAGAACGAAAAATGAAACGTTTTCGTTTCATTTTTTCAGAGCAGGCAGTGGTCCACAGGACCACTGCTTGCTCTGAAAAAATGTTTACAGTGACATTCACAATGGGAAAGGGGTCCCATGGGGATCCCTTCCCTTTTGCGAAAGTGTTAGCACCCATTTGAAATGGGTGCAAACTGCGATTGGTTTGCGCCCGCGTTCGCGGTCACAAAACAATCCTACATTGCACTGCAAGTTGCAATTAGGAAGGGAACACCCCTTACTAATTGCGAGTCACAAACCCGTTTTGTGATTCGGTAACCAGGTTACTGAATCGCAAAACTGGGTTTGTGCATCGCAGTGTGCTTTTTGCACGTAGCAAACAGCGAAAGTCGCTGTTTGCGACATGCAAAAAGCTACCTACATGTGGGTCTTGGTCCCTAATTAGGTCTGGTGTTAACAAAGACATTTTGTTTTTATTAAACTTCTATTTCTCTCTCTTTCGGCTGGCTTTACTGTGAGTGATCGCATTCTGCTCTTCCACAAGGAGCATATTGCCACACAAAGTAGTTTTGTTCAGTGTCAGGAACTACAGTGGCAATCAGTGACGTAACGAAACTGGAGGGTGCCCCTTTGCAAAGAACATGGAGGAGCCCCCTCTCCAGACTTACTCAGGGCAGGTACTGTGCTGACGGGGCCCCCTGGAGGGCGGCTGCAGGGCCTTTGTTATGCCGCTGGTGGCAACGTGTGCTTTAAGAGTTCAAAAACTTTTTGGGGGGGTTTTGCCAATGTTTGTTACAATGTTGAGGGCCTGGTAGCTCCCACAACAATAAAGTGTTACAAAAGCCATGTCAAAACAAGACACGCATTGATGAAACTAAAAGACTTATAAAAATATGTCAGATTAGTTGGCTTTGTCAGTGTTTGTTTATTTTCATGCTTCCCATAATCGTGTTGAAAATGGTTACACTGATTTTCCATTCGAAATATTTTTGGGAAATACTAGCATGCATCAACACATTTTACTAAATGACACTTCATTTGCATATAATCAGAGAGCATTCTGGGAGCATTATACTTAGCCTCTTAGCCTAAACTTTTCAAACGTGTGTACACGTTTTTTCTTTTTGTACTGAAACCAACGTCAGTAGTGAAGTGTGACCTTAAAACATTTATTTACAGCACGCACCCTAATAATGAAGGCTTTCAAATAATGAACCATAAATACAAGTTCGAACAGCATTATCCTTTGGAAACACATTACCTCAACTGCAGAGAGTTCAACTCTCTGTGAACAGGCAGCCAAAGGGTTTGTGCTGCAGGGGGTTGGGCCTACTTGTCCCAAGGACAAAGTAAACATAAAAACTTGTTGCCCTTGACCCCAAACAAGATGTCCCTGGGACCAGATGCTCAGATTATGCTTCTCTTTCCATGCTATTTATTTTAACAGAAGCCAATCAAAACCATGGAAAACAAAAAACTACATATCCCAAAGTCTGATATGTCACGTGATAACCATAGAGGAGGAGGCCTATCAAGTGTTGCTTCACACCCATCCACTCCTCTTTCTTTGCCAAATATTTGCAACAGATTAAAGTCACAGTCTTAAACATGAATCCTGCAAACACAATCCTGGAAGAAGATGACCTGGAGAACGAAAAATATGTCTCCAACCCTCCTGGAAACTTGAAACGGAGACCAAACAAATTGGAAATTACTTCTCGTCATTTCCGAGGGAAAAAAGAAAATTCAGACCATAAAAACTGATCATCATAAAATGATACTTATATATACTACCAAATAGTGTGGGGTAGCACTGAAATACAGTAAAATGTGTACATAAGCTTCATAGTAACATGATGTTCAACAAGATAACATATACATACAGTGCGGTGGGATAATCCTCGTCTCCGTGTCCTTAATAGAATTGAAAAATTCTTAACGCGAATGCTAGAAATTGTTTTATTCTATGTCTGGACCGGAGGCTTAGATTATGCTTGTTCAAAGCTGATTCACTACCACCGATGCAATATCCACAATAGGTTTACAGTAGAAAGTTTTAAACGTAGAAGGGGAAGACCAGTCAGCCGCCCTTAAAATGTCTTCCAAACGAGAACCCAAAGCAAAAGCCTTTGAAGCCAAAGCACCTCTGGAAGAGTGCGCACCAAATTTAGAAACATCAATGCCTGCTTCATTCAATAACCATTGCATCCATCTAGCCAGGGTGGCCGATGAAACAGGATGATAAGGCTTAACCAAGATTGAAATAGAAAAAGTTACTCCATCAGGGGAAAACTTTCTCCCTGCTAAATCCAGCGCTCTAACATCTGATACTCTCTTACACTAAATTAAACATAACAACATCGTGAGTTTGGCTGAAAGTTGTTTCCTAGATAAAAATCTATTGGGAGGCTATGACTCTAAAAAACGAAGAACAATGTTCACATCCCAAAGGGAAGAGTAGCGAGGGTGAGGAGGATTGGCCAATCTGATACCTCTCATTAATTTACAAACAATGGGAAATTCTCCCGTAGGTTTGCCCTCAATAGGCAGATGACCTGCCGAAATAGCAGACCGATAATTATTACTAGATCGATAAGCTAGACCTGATGCAGCTAAAGAAGATAAAAAATTTAGGACCTGACAGCAAACTGCTGAAGAAGGATTTGCACCCCTAGCACCACACCAAGAACTCCAGTGCTTCCAAGCCGAAGCGTATCTCTTGTTAGTACTGGAGGACCAGGAACCTGCAATGAAATTGGAAGACTCCTGTGAAAGCCCTGGGATACTCCATCTTTCCCTGAAAGACGCCACGCCACCAGAGATAACTGACCCGACAGGACCAACGGATGCAGAAGACCCAGAGGGTCCTGGAGTAGATTCTCCCAGAAGGGAAGCAGAATCGGATGATCGCAACTCAACTCCATCGCCAACGGAAACCATGCCTGTGACCTCCAAAGAGGCGTCACCAGAACCAGATCCGCTTGCTGACGTCTGACCTGGGCCAATACCCTGGGGATCATCAAGAAGGGGGGGAAAGGCGTACCCCTGTTCTTGAGACCAGTTCTGAAGAAAAGCATCTGTGTTCGCTGCTTCCGGATCCGGCCTCCAACTGATAAAACGTTTGATCTACCGATTGAGGCAAGACGCAAACAAGTCTATCGAGAAGGGGCCCCACCGAGCAGAGAGTGCCCGGAAAATTCTAGGGTGTAGTCTCCAATCGCTGTAATCACTCAGGTGTTGCGATTTCCATTCCGCCACCAGATTGCTGGTCCCTGGAAGGTACTCTGTGACTATTGAAATCCTGTGCTGAAGGCAAAAGTGCCAAAATTCCTTGGCGATCCCCGCTAAAATGCGGGAACGAGTTCCCCCCAACTTGTTGACATATCTCACGGCCGAGATATTGTCCATGCGTGGAAGGATACAACAGTTCGCCTTGAGGGGGGAAGAGTCTCTTGATCGCAAATGAGCCGGCTAGGAGCTCCAAACAATTGATGTGAAGGTTCAGCTCCGTGTGGGACCATCTGCCTCCCTTGGAGACTGATCCGCAATGGGCTCCCCAGCCCCAATGACTGGCATCGAGCTCTATCACTACATCCGGGGATGAGCTGAAAATAGCTCTGCCGTTCCAAGCCTCCATATGCTCTAACCACCAAATCATCCCTGCACGAGATTCCTCCGAGAGGAGAACTTGGTCCGCATAACTGAGAAACATAATCCTCGCCTCAGTGTCCTTAATAGAATTGAAAACATTTTAACACGAATGCTAGAATTTTTTTTATTCTGTGTCAGCCAACAATAGGTCTTTTATATGTTTGGTAACAGCCCTGCTATGTTTTCTAGATCCATGTGTGATTTGCTTCTCCAGTCCAGGTTTCCCTATGAATTCTGGGGTTTGTAGTCTTGTTTAGTCCACTATAACGCATCACTCCAAGTCCCAGAATTCAATACAAAAAAGCCTGGACTGGAACAGAATGTAACGCATGGACCTGGGAAGCTTGGCAGCTATGTTGTAATGCTCGACCTAAAAACGAGCCAAATGCAACAAAACGCAAAGTGCTTTTAAGCTACGAAGCTTGGAATGACTAAAGGTACCACGAAACTTCAGGGCTAAGCTTACAAGCTTTCTTGTGTTTCAGACGGATTCGTCCAATAAACGTTCAGTTTAGCTCTCCAGCCCTTGAAGGGACGTTGTCCTTTTTTTGTCGACGTGAACGTGATGACGAATTGGCGGTTCTCCTCCTGCACAAACAAACTGTTTCCCAAGTCAAGGTGGTCGCTAAGTTTCTCAAACAGGGGGCGGTGGGTTGTAACTTCTGTCGAAAAGTATAGTGTTTTTTAAAAGAGTACATACAAACATACGAATGGGCACTATTAGCGTTTGTTATTTTTTAAGAAAAAAAAAATGCGGTGGCCATCTTCGATTGGGTTTACTGGGACGACACGAGGCGGTGCTAGTCCTTCGTCCTTGGTGGTGACACATCCCTCACTACTGCCCCTGGCGGCGGTGATTTGTTTCTCTGTGCTGCAGGAACGCTCTCAGGGTAAGATCATGGTCGGCCCTTCTTCCTCGTGGGTTCATGCGTGGTGGTGGGTTTAAGTGTGTGTTTTAATCGGGTGGGGGGAGGGAGGTGTTAATAGGGAGGAGGAAGTAATCGCAGGTTGCATTACCTTCTGAATGTGAGGGTGGTCGTGTGGTCAAAGTAGGTTAAGTGTTTCTAGGAGACTTCAGCCGGTTAAATCAAAAAGGTCAGGCAGGGAGTAGGGGAATCAAGCAACAGGCTGCATGCTGGTTGTACGGTGCAGATCTCTTACACAGAAACCTAGAGCCCGTCATTTGTATTTTGTCTTTGTTCCTAATAAAATCGAGAATACTCGTGGTCTTTTTAAACTCTTATAGTTTGGTATTGTCCGAAAAGGTCAGGACATCTGGAGAAACTTGGATATTACAGTCATGATATAACCAGAAGTACGTGCCAGTTCTCCATATTTTTTTTATCAAAATGTTTTTTGTGTGTTTAACACCTTTTCGCTTCAGTATGTAAATACGAAGTTAAACTCCCCCATTTTATATTTCCAAATCTAGATGGATGGAAAGGAGTTGAGATGAAGAATTGGGAGGTGTAGGAAAATGGGACTAGTTTAAATTAATTAAGTGGAGGGAGTGGAAGGGCAATATATGGAGTAAAAAAGTGACTGCTTAAACGAAGACCACAAAGTACCACCATGTCAGAAATCTTTATATCTGGGTCAAATCTTACAAAGTAATCGACTCCGTACCCGTGGCTAGATGTTTGGGGAAGGAGAGTAACACCAGAGAGACAGAAATTAAGTTAAGATATCATGTCTGATGGAGATCATAGGCTACTGAAAAATCCCCTTTTTTGTTTGCTCTTGCCTGGAACGTTGAATAGTACACAACTTTTCGGTGGAGTCCCATCGGAAATGCAGACTACACATTTTTACTGATCTACCTGAATTTCCCACGCATGGTATGGCATTTGAATAAGGTAATTTGTAATATAAACAGGAAACAGCTGGTCTCTGTTTAGCAGAACCTTACATTCTTAGGTAAAATGAATGTGCGATTTCACGACTCAATTGAAATACTTGCTAGAGATGTTGAAAACTATAGAGTAGTGTTTCATAAAGGTTCACAATGAGAAAAATATACATTGATATATCAATTTGAGAATGAATTTTCCTTGTGCTCTCGAAACACTCCTCATTCTTCCCTTAGTGAAAACGCCTTTTTCTGAAATAAGGACCCTGGAATTTACTGCCCACTCAGCTAACCTGCTGCTTGCCAAACCCAGTGAAACAGCACTGGCCTTCCAACTTAATCCCCACGTGGAACATTGTCATCTCTTCATACCTTATTGATCAGGTTTTAGGCCTAAACCTGGAATTGCCTTCCTTGAGGTTTGGAGTAAAGCTGTTGAGGAACCCGATTTGGGATAATCTACCCTAAAACATCTGCTTGCTGTATTCTCTACATGGTGGAATGTAATGTACTAGAGAGGTTAGTCACTGTCGGAGGCACAGATTTCCGCCATTACATGGTTTCAGACCTTCTTGAAAGGGAGCCCCGAGTACATTCGTTATGGTTCCTTCAGGTCTGTCTGCCCTTTAACTTGCACAGAGGTCACCACTGTTGCCTCTCCGCTTTACTATTTTTCTTTACCCTCTTTTTATGGCCGTCCCCAAACACCGGGTGCAATTTCATATGCCAAGGAAACCCAGGGTAGATCACCTTCCAGGCAAGGCACATCAGCTTGTAGCCGTAGGCCAATGTCATCAAGAGGTTATAAAATAAATAGTAAATTACCACCTTCTATCAAACCAGAGTAAGACTGAACTCCTAATATGGGTCAATAGCAACATCTTTGAAGCGTTACCTTTTTTAGTCCTTGATTCACGCACCCTAGGTGTCCTCCATGGTTCAGTTCTGAAATTGATTTCTCGGATCAAGCAGCTGTCAAACCAGTCTTCTTCAGGTATCCTTGTTAAAACCTAATTTTTACCTTGAGCCCCAAAATACCATTGTTGTGTAGTTGGAGCACTGGTGAGCTCACACCTTCATTACCCATTCATCGGGAGCGAGGCTTCATCAAAAACGTTTCCAGAAATTCAGTTAGAAAGCAGCCATCTAGTGATTAGTCTGCTAAAAGGGGCCATGTGAGGAAGAGATCTGTACATTGGTTGGTAGTAATGACTAGAGTTAATTTTGGTGCTCTATTTCTCATTTATAAAGGTGTATTCTGAATGATCTTCCAACTGTCCTCACCCAAATGACAGTCCATTATCGACCTATTAGGTCTTTTATGCTCCTTCAGAGTAAACTTACTGTGTATTCATGAAAGATGGTGGCAAACTATTCTACGTATGGGGATCTCAATTGAATTGCTTTTTTAGTGCATCTGGGTGCAAAAGTAGCAGCAAAAATTTATGAAAGCAATAAAAGATGTCCTGTTTTGTTAATCCAATGTGTATATGTAATAGATAGGCAGGCTAGTGATCAGTGGCAACAAGACAGTTTGGTCCTTGGTATGCGCTAAATAAATCTTCTCACTCTCTAGCTGAATCCTTTGTGGCACAGTTATCAATACTATTGTTAGTACAGAGAAATTCTCATGTCTCTGCTTCCTGATCACACCTTTAAATCGAGGGTCGCAGTTGCTGTATCACTCTTGGGTCTTTCCTTACGTTGGCAACTGGTCACTGTTCTCGTGCCGGAATTACACCCCTTAGTCATTGTAGGGCCTTCAAGGTTGTCCACTTGGTGCCTTTTTATTCTGTCTCACTGCACCACTTCCCCTGTGAGCCACACACACATTAGGTTTTTTCATGCCACATATTTGAAAGTGACCAAGCACTTTTGTCTTTCTTGAATCTCATCCCCCAAAGAGAGAGTAACAAACTGTCTTGATGCTTTACAACACTGCATTTTTTTTAAACTAGTTAATGTAGGCCCATTCTAAAGTGCGAAGTCACCAGTTTCTCTCTTCTATAGTTGCCACTGCCATCCACACCATTTTATTCACAGCCATGTCTCTTCAATTGTCTTCCATGCACATCTACAAAGTTTGTCATACTCTTCCTTCACAACCTGTCCTTCCTGGTTACTCCTTTTCAATATATACACGATCCATCTGACCTTCTTTTTCTCTTTGCACACTCAGCTTCTGTGACAGTCCCCTCCTGTGGGCCTCCTTTTTCCGTATACTATTGCCCATCAGATTGCAGAGGTTAATGAGAATGCCCTACACAACATCAACCTCCAAAACTCTTTGCGTTGGCCTTCCATTAAGAACCTTGAATAAGCTCTACCAAACCAAACCATTTGGTGGGCCTCATTTTCAGTCTGAATTATTTTGACCACATCACCCCAGTGGTGAAACTGCTCTTTTGACTTCTGGTGAAGAAGAAAGTTGAATTCAGCACACTTAAACACATAAAGCTCCACATGTCTGCACCCAAGGAAAAATCTTGCTACCATACCTTCCAGTGAGACACCTATGGCCAGCCTTTCACAATTAGCTATTACATTCTCTGGGGTGATGCAGACATTTTTGGGGATTGTTACACTCCAGGGCTCATCCCCGTCAACTCCACCCCTTTCCCTCTTCTTTATCAAACCGACTTTGAAGAGTTTCATAATAGCCTGCAAACGTAGCACTTGGTCAAAAATTCGAACCTTTAAGAGATCACTTCTTGGGCCGTCATAAATAATTTCCAAATTGTGCAATAATGCCTGTTGCCACACATAACAAAATTTGTTTTTTGTGACTTCATTGCACCAGATACATACCATGTGTAATAAAAACCACAACCCCAGTAACTGTTTGGCATATTAAACCTGCTGGAATTTTGAATATGAGATAAATGGCTAGTAATTAGGGATATTGATATCTGGTGCTTACAGCATCAAAATTAGAGTTTTGGCAGAACTCATAGAGTTTCACTTTGCGGAGTTACATGAAAACTCCGTGAGATGCGGCGGAGTTCTGCAAAAGGGCGGAAAAAATCACTCTGTGCTGAGTTTTTAAATTTTTTATTTTTTAAGCACCAGGAGCTCGTTCTGCGCTGAAAAATCAACATTAACAGCACTATGCTGTGAGCCAAATGGTGCTGCTTCTCAAGTTGAGTTTACTGCAGCTCAGGTAGATTTTCTATTCAAGCTGCAGCTTTCTGACTAATAACATACAGGACTATCTGTGTTGTGGAAATTTCATGGGGTGCCCTCCCAGTGACTGAAAATTGCTCTAGGGGGTGCCAAATCTCACTCGCCACCTTACCATTGGCGAGTTGCGTGTGAGAAGAAACCACCACAAGCATAATGCGGCGTGGCCAAAAATCTGCCAACTCCACTGGCAGAGTGAAATTTATCACCCACCCCTAATTAAAATCTTTGTTAGGCTTTATTTCATGGGCAGAACTCTCGATAGTTAATCATCATGGCAGGTAAATGCCAAACTCCTTGGTGGATTTCATAGTTGCAAAAATTCAGCTACCTTACCTTATTGGCCCTGTGCCAACCCCTTCATTGTAAGTTTGCTGAAGCCAATGTCTGACCATTTCACAGCTATACAAAAAACAATGGATAAAACAAATCGATCGCCTGTATAGCATTCAATATTCCATTCTAAAATGTCTAGAAAGACCTACTGGTTTGTAAGTTGCATTTATTTTTAATTTGATGTTGAAGAATTTTCTTGCACCGAGCTACCGATGTCCTGCTGCATTAGCCAACAACCTCATAAATTTTGTATTTGTTGTATGTTGTTTACAAATAAACAAAATCGAATTTACTAGGACGTCGGAGTGCTGCATGGCATTTTCTAATTTTCATGGGACATTTAGTCTCTTATCACGGTCCAGCCTTTATTTTTGCATTTGTTTATATTTATTTACGCAAGTCTTTGTAGACCGTGCCCCCAACGCACTTTTTTTTGCCCCACCTTATTTTTTTTAAATTTAAATCAGGGCTCATTCAACTGGTTGGAACACATCCTATCGCTTGCAAGGCACACTAACAAAACAAAAAAAGTCTCGCATCCAACACTTTGTTGTAAAATAGTGCTACATACAGAACTTCTGCTGTTTCTAAACATATAAGAGATGCGTTTACCCGTGTTGTGATAGTCAGATTACAGTTCGTGGGAGGATGAAGGTTGAGTTTGTCTTGCTGTATGTTTTGAACTTTGACCCCCCCCAGAACACTGCATTTTGTCACCTGCGAGAATATCATGCTGATATCGACATATAATTATTTTGTAATCCCTCTGGCATATCACTTGTCCATCTGTTGTGTTTTTGTGTCTGCCATTACAACCATTTTTTAGGTCGAGCGTGCAAGCGCTTTGACCTGTCGTAAGTATTGTGGGCTTTTAACCACACCCATCACTTGCACTCGTTTGTGGGCCTGCCTTTCAAAAATCACTTGATGTCATCCGTAAATGCTTTACGTTTGTCCCGCCTTGAGGCTGTTTTTGTCACGTCTTGCAGACTGCCATTACATGGATTATTGCACGATTGCTGATATATTTCAGTGTGGGTGAACTATTTTTTTCTTTTGTCTCTCCACCGTGCTGCATGGCGGCCATGGCTCTCACAGTACGAACAGGCACAACAGCGTGAACTCGATCAGCAGTATTGGAGTGCTGGTCGGATTGTTCAGTTAACTAATTAGAGCCATTTCTTGTGGCTCTCCCCTTAAAACACTTGAAATTGGTAAATGCTGTAAGTAAAAGAGAAACCCTCAAAGTGAAAGCGGCTCTCCTGGCACTGCGGGAGAGCTGATACTACAATATTCATTGCACTAAGGAAACTCGCCCCTTAATGATTTGCATGGCATTACTTCTACAAAACAGTTTGGCACACTCTTTCTGTCTAGGTCATCTCTGGGTCCCCACACTAGGTTAGTGGTGACCCCAAAATAATAACCCCTCCCACCAGTTCGTGTCTTTTAAGCTTTCTCATGGCTAGAACTTTTGTTTTACAGCTGGGAGAAGTTTTGTTTTAAAGGCCTCATTTGTAATATCATTAAAGTAGGCCTGCTAGCCTCAAAATGCCACCTAGGGGCTAAGTATATGGTTACACTGCATTACTTTCTCCTGTTTTTTCATGAGGTTGTGCCCTCTAGGGTCTAACAATATGGTTACAGGACCATGTTCCTTACAAATTATATTTTTGTTATGGTGCCCGAGGGGTGTGGGATTTAATAAAATATCTACTTGTCCATGGGACAGGTTGCTTCTTAAATCTACTTGTAAAAAAACGACTTGTCCCTTTGGTGCCATGTAGTAGGATGACAAATTATGGCAGCAATCTCATTATGTAAGAGCTCTGATAATAGCCTCTCTGATTGTGCCAGGTTCACTACTATAGTAGGGATTGAATATTTACAATTTAAATAATCCCTACTATAGCAATTTCCTTATTTTGCCACCTTACCGCAGATCTACATACTGGGACTGGAGGAAGCAGTAAGCAATAGTTCCAACGCTGGAATGCCCTTGAGTCTGCAAACCTACTATCTTGCATGTTTTAAGGATTTTCACCAGCTTTTCTCTTTCTTTTCCCATAATGACAAAGGTTGGGAATTACTCCTGACAATGGCTGAAGTAGAAGTTATTCCATGGTTGGTAAAAAAAAAAAAAAAAGTGGTTGGAGGGAAAGTGAACTTGTAAACGCTCAATAGATTTTCACATGAGCAGATCTACAAATGCGTATTTGCTCGTGCTAAACTACAGTTCACAGGTATTTTCTATGAGTACAATTTCCTGGTCTACTTCTGTAAGTTCTTGTGAATTAATGGAAGCGACAAATTCAGAGACATTTACCATGGGTGCACTTTTGTGACAGCCTTTAAGAATTTGGTCCCTAATCAGGCCTGGCATTAACAAAGACATTTGGTTGTTATTACATTTCTATTTCTCTCTCTGTCGGCTGGCTTTACTGTGAGTGCTAACATTCTGCTCTTCCACAAGGAGCATATTGGCACACAAAGTAGTTTTGTTCATTGCCAGGAACTACTGTGGCAATCTGTGGCATAACAAAACTGAAGGGAGCCCTCCTGCAAAGAACATGGATTCCTTCCCCTCCTGACTCAGGGCAGGTGCTGTGCTGAGGGGGACCTGTTGGGCGAACATGGGCTACGGGGCCTTTGTTACGCCACTGTGTGCTTTTTGAGACTAAAAATGTTTTTTCTTTTTTGCCAGTCTTTGTTACAGTGGTGAGGTCCTTGCAGCTCCCACAACAATAAAGTGTTACTAAAGCCGTGTCAAAACAAGACATGCATTGACTAAACTAAAAGACTCAAAAATGTCGTATCGGTTGGCTTTGCCAGTGCTTGTTTATGTTCATGCTGCCCATAATCTTGTTGAAAATGGGTGATCTCATTTTTCTATTAGGAATATTTTTTGGAAATATTAGCATGCATCAACACATTTACTAATGACGCTTCGAAGAAAAAGCACCTAAAATTTCATAGTAGCAAAATGTTTTTTTTTGGTACTTGTATTTTCTTCTGAATATTTTATTTTGAAAGCAAATGATCATCACTCTTGCTTACAATCTTCTGCAAACAATTGTATCCAATCAAAGAGCATTCTGGGAGCAATATACTTGGCCTCATATTGTTAAACTTCAAACGTGTGTACACTTTTTTTTTCCTTCTCTGTAAACTGGCAGCTTAAGGGTTTTAGCTGTAGGGGGTTAGGCCTACTAGTCCCAAGGACAAAATAAACATGAAAACTTGTTGCCCTTGACCCCAAACAATATGTCCCGGGCACTGGGCAATAGGACTTCCACATCCCTGGTGCCCTCTAGGGGCTGCTTTGAACATTACAGTCTAATGCCAAAAGTTTATTTCTGATAAAGGATTGTATATGTTTTACTAATCTTTCCCTATTACAGTTATGACAGTGGTTCAGGCCTTATTTCACTATACCTGTTTGAACAGTCCTGATATGTTTGGGTGACCCTTGTAGTTTATTTTTCCTCTGTGGCTGGTCTTGTGTCTGTTTTGGGGGAATTGTGTTAGCCAACCAGCAACTCTGATGGTGGTGAAAGTGGTTTTATATTGGAATTAGCATGGCAGATTCAAATTAGGATGCTAAATGGCAACATTTTCTTTTTTGTTGCAGATAGAGGAAGAAAGTAAATGGAAGTGCTTTAGTTATATGCAGGGGCACTGGAATTATATGGCAATTATGAGGCAGGGTTGACCAATTTATGTGGCAAGAGAAGTCCAGTTATACATTTACAATGCCAATAGGTCTAACTCAAGCGAATGTGGGACCTATTGCATTGCAAATGCTTGTTATAATATGCAGTCTGAAAACATGTTAGCAGGGCTCAAAGTGGGATGCAAAAAGTGGGGTGGGGCCTGAAAGGGGCAGGGCCTAAACATATACACTAAAATTCGCTTTACATTTGCATAGAATCCAAGCTGCAGATGACATTCGTAACCATTACTCTGTGCTTTACAGAGAGGTCAAGGATTTGATGAACTTATATTTAAAACATCTTTTTGCCACTGACGAACTGTGAAATGGTACCCCCTGTAAATACCAAGATGCAACTCAAATTAAGCACTAGGCACAAAATTAACCCAACATCCTGGCAAAAGTAAACATTCATAGGGAATGCAAGATTAAGTAAAGTATTTGAAATATAAACAGGAAAAATATGGATTACCTAAACAGTTTTAGCACTCAATTAATTAATATCTTTATTTTGGGCTATATGACCATAAAAGCACAAATAGTTGAGCACAATAAATGTAATAACAAGCAGCCATATACACAGCGATAATTAGTTAAAACCACCATTTGCAAAAAGGACGCTTGATTCAAGGAAGTGTGTAAAAAGGTAGAAATGACATACAATTTATTAAAACAACATTGAATTGTGATGTTTGACAGCTGATCAAAAAGAAAAGGGCCCATTCTAGACCATATTTCTCCTACCTAGGTAGAAACTGAAATTAAATTAAGACAGCTCTGCAATTTTTTCTGTGCCTTTTGGATCATTGGCATAAGCAGGTTCTTAGTCGAATCTTTATATAATCTACAGAAAATGCAGCAGGCTTTGATCAGATGTTTCATCAAAGGGACAGCGGCTGATGTTGACATCATACTGACCAAGTGTCAAACACAGTTTCCATCTGACTGAGCTCAGACGGATTCTAGTGAGGAGTGGCCTCTTCCAGGAGTAGTTAATCCACTCCAAATACAGTTCAATCCCAGGGCACATTTGAATCATCGTATAACTTCTGATGGTATCCAAAATGGACATTGCAGCTCTTCATCCCTGACCTGCTTTGTCAGAAATGTGTCCTTTACCCACAGCTTGACCTCCTTAATGGAAATTGGGTCTTCCTAGGTTTTCCTGTATATTAGCCCATGGCACGTGCCAAGCAATCTTCAGTTACATCTCTAAGGGAGGCCCGAGCATTATACCAGATGGAACACTAGAGTAAAAGAGGATTCCATTTTATACGATCTTACACATAATATAAACCGAGATCCTCGTACACCATAAAGTTATGGCTGCTCGGGGCAACCCCCAATAATCTGTGAAGTTCCCTATTTCTTCCGCCTGTAAGTTATCCTTTTTACTGCAGCACCATATACTAAAACAGGGATACACCTGCGCTTATAAATCTCCACAAGCGGGCGAATGGGCTTATTCCCTATGTAAGCTGAGGCTTTAAAAGTAGAGCTAATGAATGGCACATTAAAAACTGGTACTCCTAGTAACCACATATATACACCATCTGAAGTTTTGCACTTTGTCGATACGCTCAGCCTTAATGCTGAGTGTTCGAGTCTTCACGATCTTGGGACTGCAAACGATAAAAGGTTTGGACCTTTTAGTTTCCTGGTTACGATCTCCATGAAAGCCACAAAGTTATCAATTATGGCCTTAAGTCCATTGGGGGTTGTGCTTAGCAAAACAGCATTGCTGGCATGGAGAAGAACTGGCACGGTCAATGGTTGATTATTGGGACTTCAGTTCCTCTACCTTGCAAGACAGACTCTAACTTGTTAATAAATAGCAAGAAGAGAATCGGCGCCAGCACACATCTCACTGGAAGCTAAAGGGGTCTGAGCATTCGCCATTGTTCCTATATCTTACTGTGGCAGAGAGAATAAAATCCAATGGTCTTAGGAACTGTACTAGATGCTTATCCACCCCCATAGAAGTCATAAGATCCCAAAGTTTGGACTGTTAATGCTGTCAAATGTGCTAGACAGATCCATAAGTACGAGGAGGATGGTACTCCACTTAAGCAATTTATACTTGCTAATAAGGTGCAAGTTGAGACATTGTTCAATGGTGCCCAACCCAGGCTGGAAACCATACTGAACCCCCGAAAGGACATTATTATCATTAATCCAGATTCAAACCTGTCCAAAGTTATGGGTCCTACAGTCCTAACAGAGGAACCTAGGAGAGAAATAGGATGGTAACAGGCTGGGTTCTGCCTGTTCCCTTTTTCAAAAACTGGGCAATAGTTGCAGACCTCCAGGACTCTGGGAACCCAACCACATAAGACTGGTGGGAGAGGCAATTTTCTCCTTGTACAGGTCCATTAGGACGCCACTGGGGCCAGGGGCTTCGTTGGCTGTGCTTTGCAGGTTAGACTATATAACTTCTGCCCGGGGGAAGGAGATTTTGATGGGGAAATTTGGTTGGGCAGAGTCGGCCCCACTATGCTCGCACCCCTTCAGGTCGGTAATATGTGGAAAGAGATTCACCCATTCCTCTGGAGCAGTATTGCAGTTAAGTGCCTGCTTAGGTGAGTCAGCCAAGGTAATTTTGTCAGAGCAAGATGTAGTTTCCTACTAGGTCGACCTATAAGCTTTGTTAAACTAAGGGGAAGCCTTTTTCATAAGAATTGTTTTCATGGCAGATCCCAGGGACACACAGGATTCAACTACTAATTGTCTATCAGCTTCTAAGGAGAGACAATTTAAAATGATGATCTGATTGCACAAGTTTTTGCCAAGCTTATGGTTGGCAATGTCAGTGTCCTTAACCACTATCAATGATATACCCAAGATAACCTCCTTTTGCCTTTTACAGGATGACTAATAGAGAGTTGTGGGGGGGGGGGGTGGGGTGGTCACTTACTACTGTTGAGATGACCCCACCATTAACAATTCTAGTGGACAGGTTTTGTTTAATGAAAACATAGTCCATAATTGAACACTGACCTTTACCAATGAATGTGGCTGCCTTTGCAATATCGTGGTCTAGGGCAGTGGTCTTCAAACTTTTTAATGTTGCACCCCCAAGTGAAAACAAATAGCATTGGGCCCCCTCCCAATTTTTTATAATTATTGTATTCAATTGGCAATTTTTAAATATGTCTAGACTTATTTAAACATTGCAGTTAAGTCCTGATACTGTTTTAAAAATGCATTCAAATACATGATGCCAAACATACTATTCTGATCAGGCAGGCCTTACTAACGAGTAAAAGTATCCACGGTGTGAATATTAAAGGTATGGGCGGGGTTTTGGAGAGTATTTGGAGCCCCTCCCCTTTAGATACATATTACCAGCTTGGCTATGAATGACAAAACATGTTATTTATGGCCCCTTACAGAGTTGTTGCTAATGATTACTTGAGGCCCCCCAGCTTGAAGGCCCCTGAACTAGGGACTCAAAGACATTGCACAAGTTATGATTCACAAGCACAGGAAGGAGCTTAGTACCCCCTGACACTGTGATATTTCAAGGGGTTGGACCTCCGAGAGGCACAAGGTATCCCCCAACTTCACTTTAAAATCTCCTGATACCAGCAAATTAAGATTTTCACCTTTATGCAGAGAGCTGGTATACAAGGAATCAATAAAGGAAAAATAGCAATTAAATTATTATTGTTCCTAACAGGCAATACATTGTTATAAACATTCACAACAAAGAGATCAATATTCTTTGACCATTTTAATTTAAAAAAAAGCCTGAAAAAGTCTACTTTTCTGTGTTTATACTTGGTGTAGAGCATTCAAGGGTGACCCTAAACCAGTCTAGGAGGCCTGCACTAACCCACCCTAAAGGTGATGGCAAGGCATGCTAGACAAAGCCTACAAAAAGTCACATGGCCGTGGCCCATGTCTCCTGCAACAAGACACTATCAAACTGCTGGAACAGATCCAACCAAACCTGAGACCCCATCTTGACATTAACCCCTGCAATATTCCAGCTAAGAACATTGAAGTTGTGGATGCTGGCGTCAACTTTATCGAGGGGTTTAATACCACTGGGGCAACCCAGCATGGGCTGAGGAACAATTGTGTAAATTGATGAGCCAGTCTGAAATCTCTCTAGGCCCTAAGGAGTGTTCATAGGAAGGGGGACATCAAGCTTAATTTTTACTACCCACAGGTTCTTGAAGTCAGTCTACCACAGGCAAATTGGAGAGTGGCTCAAAATGATTATGAAATGGGGAACCCAGGGTATTGTGGCACATTTGTTATGCCATACTGGGGGCCAGATTGGTTTAAAAAAAAAAAAAAACGGAGACGAGAGCTTAATCATATTCGACTTGATCATACCTTTTTTAGCCGGGCAGATCAAACCATCAACAATCTTGGGCTGTTTAAATTTGACAACAGTGCAGTCCCTGTCAAAGCATTTAAGTTGGTGAGCCTACCCACCCAACTCTATGCACCATTAAGATGCCACCAGAAAAGCAAACAGGAAAATTACTGTTAAAGCTTAGTCATTGAGTAATTGTGTTTCTTAATTTGGTGCTAGACTCAGCAGATCCAGGTATCAGCGTAGGGACATTAGCCAAGATAATCACTTAAGGGCATGATGCAGGTGCAATACGGGCTCCCCCTCCAGAGTTTGTTGCACCCTTGGTTCCTGTATCTGGGAGTTGCCTAGTGAAGCAGTGTACCTATCCCTTCGAGATCTGCCCTCTGAGGCCACGGGTCAAAAAGAGGTTCTTTCAGCAGAAACACTACAACCTGCTATGGCGTCAACAGGGCACCCAGAGTCAAAAGTGGGGTTAATCTGACTTCCCATTTTGTCCTGCCCAGGTGCAGCAAAATTGCTAGGCCTTACTCCATCACCTGCCAGAATTTTGTTAAATCTGGCTTCAGTGGATGCCAATCTTGAGATGATGGAGTCAAGCTTAACACTTAATACGGCATCGAGCTCAGCCCTTACTAGATACACCAAGTCATCCATTGATTTCAGGCCTTTCTGTGGGGCACTCATTGTTCAGAACTCAATTAGTGTTTTTGGATGAGAAGTTAAGAAAATGGACATAAGCCACAAAAAGGACTCATTTCAATGTCTATTTTAAATTATTACCAGGGCTGACTCCCGGAGGGACCCAGCTTACTTGAAGCCCTACTTGTTGGGGATGAGAGAAACTTTGAGATGTGCTGGTTGAGGACATAAGTTTGCTTTTGGGAGAAAAACAAGTTGCACTTTTTGACTTGCTCTACTAGTGGAGCAATTACACAATACATGTCTAATTGAATCAAACTGCAAAAATGCTTGTACCAAGCTGGATTCTGGTTGTAGTACCCCCTACTTTTTTGCCTGGTGTTAGTATGTTTTGGACTGTAGTGCACTGGAATCCTGCTAACCAGGACCCCAGTGCTCTCTTCCCTAAATGTAGTTACTACTAACCTTGTTACACCCACAGTTGGCATACTGGTGCACCCTTGTAAGTCCCTAGTATAAGGTACTTAGGTACCCAGGGCATTGGTACACCAGGGATACCCCATAGGCTGTAGCATATATTATGCCATCCATGGGAGCTCATGCAAACAGGGACTGCAGGCCTGCCATTGCAGCCTGCGTGAAAGGGTGCATGCACCCTTTCACTGCCAAACCAAACCACTGCACTTAAGCATTATAAGTCACCCCTCTGGTAGGCCCTTCGGCCCAAGGGCACGGTGCATGTCTCTAAGTGTGAGGGTTCCCCTGCATGAGCAGGGTACCCCTATATATCCCAGGCCAATTCCTGGACTCTGTAATTGCGGGGAAGACATCTTAAAGTATATAGTGGACACTGATCAACACAAGTGGTCCAACTACATAAGGGCGACTCCGAACCGAGGCATGTTTGGTATCAAACATGTTGGAATCATGCAACTACACCAATTCCAGTATTAGTTGCATGATACCATGTACACTGGGGGTTCCCTAGGGGATCTCCCAGTTCTGCCTGTGCAGCCTTACGGGGTCTAACTGCCAGCCTGCACTGCTGCTGATCCCAGACACTGTTCTGCCCTCCTGCTGGTGAGCCAGGCTCAGGTCGGGGAGCAGAACAAAGGATTTCCTGAAAGGGAGAGGTGTGACCACCTCTCCCTGTGTATTTGGTTTCTAAGGGATGGGGTGGAGTGGAGTGGCCTCTGAGCGCCACCAGACCGCTTTGAAGGGCAGATTTGATGCCCTTCCTGCATAATCTGTTTTGCACCAGTTCAGGAACCACCGGTTCCTGCTCTGGTGTGAAACTGCACAAAGGACAGGAAAGTGACCACCCTCCTGCCAAGCTCCTCCCCTAGGGAGGTGCACAGTGCTCTGCCAGGTGACCACTTGATTCTGCCATCTTGGAAATATGATGTGCAGAGGCTCCTGGGAGCATCTGATTGGTTAGGCCAGGTAGATGACGTTACTGACCCCTTGTGATGCCCCACTCTAATATGCTCCAATCCAAAACAATCTGCTCCCATCCAAAACAATCTGCTCAGATCCAAAACATTCTGGCCCACTCCTTTCTGCCACAGTCTTATCCAAAACAATCTGCCACGCTCTTATCCAAAACAATCTCCCCCTATCTAATCCAAATCAGCCTGGCCCTCTCTAATCCAAATCAGTTTGCCCCTCTCTAATCCAAAAGAATCTTCCTCACTCAATATGCTCCACTCCAACCAAAAACAATCTGCTCCAACCTACTTCAGTCTGCCCTACTCCAACCTGCCTCACTCCAACCCAAAACACTCTGCCCCCACTCCAGTCTGACCCACTCCAATCCAAAACAATCTGCTCCAATCTGAAACAACCCATTCCAGTCCAACCTGTCCCACTCTAATCAAAAGCAATCTCCCCACTCCAGCTCCAGTCTGCCCCACACCTATCCAAATCACTCACCTCAATCCACCACACTCAAGTACTCAAAACACATCCCACTCCAGTCTTCCCCACTCCAATCCACAACAATCTCCCCCACTCCACTCTGCCCCACTCCAGTCTGCCCCTCTCCAGTCTAGAACGGTCTGCCCCTCTCCAATTTGCCCCACTACAAAACAGTCAGCCCAACACCAGTCCAAAACATTCCGCCCCAAACCAAAAAATCTGCTGCACTCAAATCCCAAAAAATCTACCCTACTCCACCTGTCCCACTAATCCAAAACAATCTGCCCCATTCCAATCCAAACCACTCACCTCAATCCACTAAACCCCAGTCCCCCAAACACATCTGACTCCAGTCCAAAACAATCTGCCCACTCCAATCTAAAACAGTCTGCCCCACGCCAGTCTTTCCCACTCGAATCTAATACAATTTGCCTCACTCCAATTTGTCCCACTCCAGTCTAAAACAGTCTGCCCCACTCCAGTCTAAAACAATCTGCCCCTACTCTAATCCAATCCACCTCGCCCCAGTCCAATCCACACCACTCTACCACATTCTATCCAACTCCGATCCAAAACAATCGGCTCCACTCCAAACAAATCTGCCCCACTCTAGTCCAAAACAATCTGCTCCACTACAACCTACCAAACTCTAATCCAAAACACTCTGCCTCACTCGAATCCAAAACAATCTGCCCCACACCAATCCATCCAACTCCAATCTGCCATACTCCAGTCCAATCCATCTCACTCCAATCAATCCACCTGAATACATCCCAATTCACCTCACTCAAATACACCCCACACCAATCCAGTCTACTCCGCTCCATTCCAGTCCTCCTCACACCAGTTCAATCACCCCACTCCAATCCACCCCACTCCTGTCCACCCCATTCAAATCAAAGCCACCGCAACCCAGTCCACCCACTCCTGTCCACCCGCCCCACTCCAATCCAGCTTAATCCACCACAATCCAATCTAGCCCACAAGCTACTTCAAATCCACCCTCTCCAGTCCAATCCACCCCACACCACTTCAGTTCATCCGTCACCAATTCAGTTCACCCCATTCCAATCCAATTCACCCCACTCCAATACATCCTACTCCAAAAACCCACCCACTCCAAAATGTCCACTCCTCTCCACTCCAGTCCAGTCCACATAAATCCAATCCATCCCAATCCAGTCCACTCAACTCCATTCAACCCCAGTCTAATCTAATCCACCTAACTCCAATCCATTCCATCCTACCCCGCCCTATTACAGTTCACCCCACCCAACCCCACTCCTATCCAATCAACCCCTCCCCAATCCAGTCCTCCCCTCCCAATCCATTACACCCCACCCCAATCCAGCCTGCTCCACTCAAATCCACCCCACCCCACCCCAGTCCACCCACTCCAGTCCCCCACACCATCCTTGCCTCCCCATTTCAATCCAATGCACACCATTCAGTCTACCCTGCTCCATTCCAGTGCGGTCTACTCCAGTCTAGTGCAATCCACCCCACTCTAGTTCAGTCCACCCCAATCAATTCAATCCAGTTCTCTCCAGCGCAATCCATCCCACTCCAATCCACGCCACTGTAGTCCATTGCACCCCACTCCAGTTCTGTCCCCCCAATCCAATAAATCCAATCCAGCCTACTTCAATTCATTCCACCCCACCCTAGTCCTATCACTCCAATTTAGTCCACCTACCCTGGTCTCCTCTAACCTACCCCACCAAATTCCACTCCAGTCCACCTCACCCCATTTCAGTCTACCCCATTCCACTCAATCCACCACACTCTACTCCAGTCCAGGCCACTACCTCAATCCACTCCCACCCTATTGCACCCCATACCACTTTACACCACTCCGTTCCACGACACTGCACTCTATAACACTGCCACTGAACCTCTGAACTATGTTCCCCTCTACAGCATTCTACTTCCACTCTACCACACTTTACTCCAACAAATCCAGTCCAGAACACTACTTCAAGACACTCCATGCCGCTATTTTTTTTTAGCCATGCTGAACAGCAGCCACGCTGATGTACAGAATGGCAAAAACCGAGTTGAGACCCACTGGCTTTGTCAATTCTTTTTTTTAGGTCGATGGTTAAGTCCCACAGTTTGCAAAAGCGGTGTTAAGTTGGATAAAATTCGTAAAGTTTTTCTGTCCGTTGATAGATCATTTTTAATAGCAGCAAAAATCCTCTGCCTCTGTTTTTGTGCTAATTTAGGGATAGGATGCATTTCTAGTGTTGCTGTAAACTGCACATTAATGCCCGGTGCCCACGTTGCGGATTTTTCTTATTGATCAGAGTCGAAGGGTCCAGGGCACACACTCTTTGGTTGGCCCCAGACCTGCATCATTCTGCTGGGCCTCGGCACACACCGAGCCCTCCCCATCTGTCATTCCCCGAGCAGTCAAGGTCTCTCCGGCAAATCAATATCCTTCAGCCTATCCGAGGGAAGATTAATATCGACCAGTGTAAATAATGTCCACGTGCAGGGCACTGGTTTCAGCATAAATATTATGTTGTAAAGAGGTATCAGGGGACATTTCTAGCCGGGCTGATAGCTATGTTGCCTGCCAGATCAGGCGCTTATGTTGGCTAAATGACTGAAGCATTCGTTACTGTGCTGACTGTATACGCCAGCTCTGTGTACTCATTTGCCTCATCTAAATGCAGTGTTAAACAACTATTTAGTCAAGTTTATGGCGACAGAGGTTTGTTCAACACAGGATCGGGCTGGCCGAATCCATGCCAGAGTTCAGGAAATCTCATGAGATCAGTTTGCTTTCAGTGACTGAGTATGAAAATGTGGCATGCATCTGCCCTCCAGGAGGTACTAGGACACCTCGTGAGGATTATAGTTTATCGGTTTTTAAGCTTCACGTGGCATAGGGGGAAACCGCTAGCTTTTGCTCCAAAACTAAAAGTCCTGGTTGCAAAAATTGGCAGAACTAAAATAAGAAGGGCTTTATATTGCATTTTGACCGGCGGGCTTTACTGTCTTTCCTTCCTGTGTTCGCTTCTCAAAAATGTGATACACGTTGTTATGTTTATTTGTTGGTACAGAGAAGAAAAAGCAAAGTACTGAATCTGACCATCTCACTACATGTCAACACGGAGCTGTTTCTAGTCCTGGGCTTTTACGTGACAACCTAATACATTGTAGTCTTGTTTTGCTTCCATTAAAATAATCAGAGTAACACGCTGCGGCAAAGTCTTGTGGGTGAAAAGCCCTAGACTTGAAAGATTGTCCCATATGACATGGAGTGAGGTGCCCCACCCACATGCCAGCCATGCTGGCAGAGATTATCCCATGGCCTGCCTACCATTACTGTTCCCACAGCTTCCCACTGCTGCAACAAACCTCAATTCACACTGTTCCATCTTCCCCCTCCTGATGGTTCTTTTGTGCCCCTGTGAGGCCACTCTCATCAACATGGATAAAACATTGGAATTGCCACTCCACGGAGTGCCCTAGCCTTCCTTTTTATCGCTTACGCATTCATTATTTCATTATGTCTTAAAGTATTGCTGCTTACGCTTTTTTCACGTAGTTCCTGGTTCCTGATAACATTGTAACATGGTAAATTTGTTTTTAATTTTCCCTTACTGTATATCATGCAAGGTTTAAATTTGCTGTCCTAATTCAAATTAAATTAGAAGCTTGTGATTGTAAATTGTCCTCTTTAGGTTGCAGTCTACCAGAGAGTGCAGCTGTCTGGTTTGCTAAAGACATCTCAATGACTTTCAGAAAGCTGACCACGGAATGCATTCTTCTAGCTAATTACCATTGGCTTTGTAGTTTGTAACTCAGACTTTCTGGCTTTCTATTTGCTGGCTTTATTTGATTTAGGCTCTAAAGAATCAGTTTGCCTCTGCTATCTTTAAACAGCCTTTTAAATCTTGTTCTTGTCACATTTATTGTGCATTTAGAGTCAGCGGTCCAATGTCAAGCTGTGTCTTTGAGAGAGCTTGGTGTTTATTTTTCTTTCTTTGACTTCAAAGTGAGAGAATTTATGTGACAACCATGCTGAGTATCCATGTAAGATGAGAAGGATGTTCATTTTATTTTAGCACTCTACAAAAAAATAACTGTGCTGCTGTTTCATAATATATCAGAATTATTTCAAATGAAGCACATTTTCTTTGTAATTCTAAAGTGTGGTGGAAACAAATATTTGTCTACAATCAAAAAAACACGTCAATACCCTAGGTGATGACATTTGCACACATTAGCTCTTATGTGCAGCAAAACCATATTTCCGTGCAAATGTAATAGTAATTTCAATTGAAATGTGCTTCTGTAATGGCTGTGCACTACCACACCATGTATACTCCACCCTACGCCACTTAACTCAATCTCAGTCAACGATACCCCACTCAAATCTACCCCACTCTGCTCCTATCTACCCCAGTCTACTCCACTCTGCTACAATCCACCCGATTCCAATGTACCTCTGTCCAACCTACTCTAATCTACCCAAATCCACTCCAGTCTACTCCACTCAACCCCACTCCACTTTCCACTACAATCTATCCAACTCCTCTCCACTCTATTCTACCCCACTCCAATTTAGCCCACACCGCTCTCACACTCCACTGCACCCAAATCTACCGCACTTCTATCTACCCCACTCAGGTCTAACCCATTCCACTCCAATCTACCTCTCCCCAATCTACTCCACTCTCACCCTTCCAACCTACCCCACTCCAATCATCCCTCTCCAGTCTACCCCACTCCAAAATACCCTACTCTAATCCCCCAGTCTACTTCACTGTACCACACCCCAATCTACCCTACTACAATCAACTACAGTATACCCCACGTCTCTCCCTTCATACCAGTCTATCCAGCTCCGCTTCACCCCACTTCACCCACTCCAATCCACCCAACTATTCGACTCCACTGTTATTCAGTCTACCACACTCCATTCCACTCTACTCACTCTACCCCCTATTTGACTCTAATCTACCACATACCACTCCAATCTATCCCACTCCAGTCTAACCCACTCCACCTCAGTCAACCCTTCTGCAATCTACCCTGCTCCACTCCACCCCAAACTACCCATCCAATCCACCCTGCTCCAATCTATCCCACTCCACTCTACTCCAATCCACCCCACACAGTCCCACTCCTCCCTGTCTCACGTCAGTCTGCGCCACTCCACTCCAATCTACCTAATATATTTCTGCCACTCTACCCCACTCCACCCCAGTATACGCCACTCCACTACAATCTCATCTACCCAACTCCACCTGAGTCTACCTAAATTCAATCAACTCCACCCCAATCTACCCATCCCCTCTGGTGTACAACATACCTAAAACACAATAGCATAGACCATTTTATCAGTTTAGTTTGTAATGTGGTCTAAATTAACGATCTTGTTTGAATGCATTAAAAGTCTGATGGCAAAGGGCATTGAAATAAAACTTCTCTGGGGGCCCCAATTAAAACACTCTCATCTCTGCCTTTACTGGTTTGTCTAGCCTCAGCTATATCAATCTAAAATACTATTCTCTTACTGAGAATTGATTATCTTTTATAAACCGGGCTCTAGGCCAACTCGTACATGTAAGCAAACACTTGATGCAATATTTGCCTCTCTTCTCAAAGACTGACAAGTATACTGTCACACATACCAACCATCCTATGATTTGGGGTAACATCTCCATCCCCGAGGAGGTGGCTGCGTGCCTGTCTGCTTACCAAGTTGGCTGCCTAAACTGGGAGCTTCAGTCCCTGGCCATGTGAAAACCTGCATCCATCTGCAATCCTGCATAACAAAAAATGGCAAGATGCAACGGGCAGCTGTCTGTCGGCGACAGTGCTGCTTGGCTTTTTCTGGTCTAGGGATCTCCGCGCCCTGCTGTGAGCATCACTGCTGACTGACACTGCGGCCTGCGAGGTGTGAGGCACGCCAGGCCAAGAGACTGCTCCGGGCGAGGCTGTGGGTTAGGCGGTCAGCAGTGGGGGGAACTGAGTGCTGGTGGGACCAGCGGACGACTGCTATACTGCTGGTATCCTTCTGTGCCCAGTGAGAGCGCTCCAGACCTGGAGACGCTTCAGGTGAGCTGGATCCCTGCAGGCGGTGTGAGGTGGGCAGGCACTCTGAGAGTCATTTAAGGGTAAGGGTTATTGTAGTATTTAAGGGTGGACGGAGGTAGAGGTGCTATGGATGAATTTAAAGTAAAAGAATGGATAAAGGGATGAAAAGATACTTTAGGATTTTAAGGGTGGGTAGAGGTAAAGGGACGTAAGGTTATTTTAAGCATTTAGGGGTAGGTAGAGGTAAAGGAAGGTAAGGGAGATTTTTGGGTTTAGTTTGGGTTCAACATAAAGATGCAATGTAGGGTAAAAGAATGGGTAGAAGTAAAGGGATTGTTAGGGTTTAGGGGTCGGTAAAGGGAGACAAGTGGGTTTAAAGAAAGGAGGTTCGTTGGGGAGGTCAACCCTCCAAAACAATACCCCCCCACCCCCCCCCCACCCCCGTAAAAGGTGCGCGCTAGCAGGGTCCTAAAAGAGAGAAGAGAAAATCATATAACAAGTGTTGTAACGGCCATGGAGTAATGGCATGTGGAGTAAAGCCCAGCATTGTAAAGACTGATATACCCTTGTGGCTCACTGTCTGAGCGTCATGATGAAAACATTATAGGGGGTGGGGACTTAAACTTAGTTTTAGATCCCTCATGGACAGACAGCCGGATGCCCTGATGCTGTTGAACAATCCGTCACACTGGTGGCATGGCAGATGTAGGGAGTGAATTAAAGTTCTGTTCCTCAGCCACAACACTCATTACCCATTCCGTATAGACCTGTGGCTCATTCGAGCGAGGTACTAACCTGGGTGGACAAGATTGTATATTTCCCTGATACCTTGTTGGACTGTACCCTGGACTTTCTTAGTGTTAAACTGCTTGGCTTATTGGCGCAGAAGAGAGTGGTGCTTCCCCTCGAAAGCGCTTTAGGAGCCATTCTTAGCAACAGTTCTGCAGTAACGGATATTATTTTTTTTATCTAAGTATGGGGTCTGTTCCTGCCTGCTTGACCATTTGTAAAACCTTTAAAGTTTACAATAGAGGCATTTCGGTGAGCAAGCTGCAGGCGTATTAAAGGCCAGCCAAACTCGGTTAGCTAACCTTGAAAGTTCCTGTGGGAAGCAGAGGCGAAACATGAGGCTGGACATGATTCTAAGGCTCTTCCGGAGTTTACTGACCTTCACTTTTAATTTAAAGAGGTGGCAGAGCAAGAGATTGCATATGCCAGCAAAAATGCAAGGGCATGGGCGAAAGGCCTAGCAGGACCCTCTCCTGGTTAGTTAGCCGTCCACATTTACGGGTCAAAGCTGCAGAGAGAGTATCTGGTAATGAAAAAGGTTTTCGTAGCTTTGCTGAGTACTACAGAGATTGATATAAATCTAAACTGTCCAATGAAGAGGAGCAAACTGAGGAATATTTGACAGATATTGAGATAGCATGGATCGAAGGGGTGTGCAAGAGTACATGCTAGAACTTATATCAGTGAATAATATTAAATAAATGTGTAACAGATAACATTGCTCGGAATAAGGCCTCGGGCATGGGTGGGATGACTGTTGAGTTCTTTAAAAAAACTTTAAAGACCCTTCGGCATCACCATTGCTAGAGTTCTGCCACGAGTCCCTGGAACAGGGCCCTCAGCACCTAACTACATGGGTAGCTCTCATCAAAACCATCTTAGGCAACGATGCTATAGAGTCATATCTTATTGGCCGCTCTCACTGTTGAAAAATGACAAAAAAATTATTGCTCAAGATCACAAGTATGCTGAACCCGTAAATTTGGGAGATTGATCTAGCTTGATTTTGTGGGTTTCATCCCTCGTAGGACAACCCAGAATAACCTGCGTCCACTATTTGTGCTACTGCTCAGGATCCATCTTGACATCCAGGCTGTGGCAATATATTTGGACGCTGAAAAGACATTCAGCTCCCTCAAAATGGCATTTTTTATGCGTGATAATCCGCAGGATGGTATTGGACAGAACTTAGAAAAGCTTGTTGATCTACTATATACTGTACCTCTAGTGCCAGGACTTGTTATTAACAGGTATGTCCTCATTTGAGGACTTTAGAGCGTTCCTCCTGTCACCGCCAACTATTTCCTTTCACTGTGGAATCTCTAGCCTCTTTATTACGAGAGAAACCTATGGAAAGCCGAAAACCTCCCACACATTATACAAGATGCAGTTCAATTTTGGGAATATTCTGGTATGTTGATGAATTGGAACTAGTCAGATTTTTTTTTTTTTTTTTGTTTGCAGGTTTATATAGCGCCAAATCGATCCAAAGGTATTTGAGTCATTTACATGCATGAGCACCAGTTACATTGCACAAGGACACGTACATTTTGCCACACAGTTAACCTGGGCTATACACTGGCTACAGGCCGGATAAAACAGCACCACACTTTCCCATTGAGTGGGACGTTGCCAGTTACCAGTGCTGGTTGGGACGTTGTGTACTGTGCTGGAGTCTAGGATATCTAGACTGGGCCACCTCCGAGGAACAGTCAGCTACACGCCCCGAGCATGCTGGACTGCAGCTAACAGTAGGGAGGGAGAAGGTGTACTCCCCAGAAACGCCCATTGCTGACAATCCTGCACTGCCCCAACAACTGACGCGTCAGGCGAGTTATAAAACCACAACTGCGTAAATGAAGGCAACTGTTGCCTAACGGCAGGCTTCTATTCCTAGAACAATTTTGTGATGTGGGCCCGGTCAACACCCTTCTCATATTTGCATATTTCTTCCTTTGGCAGCCTGCCATGGCCTACTGGGAGTCCTTCCACCTTGAGCCGGAGGACTTCTAGCAGATAACTAAATATATTGCATCATGACTACTAGAGGGTGGATTGCCAGGCTCTACAAGTACGTGGGGCAGGTGTCACCCACTGGTTGTATCGCCAAAGCATACCAGGAGGGCGATCTGCATGAGGCGATTTCCCCCACTATTTGTACATTTTGCTGTAAGCAAATTAAGTTGGAGTCTTTCAATAATAGGCACAAACTTATACATTTGAATTTCTTAAGTAGACTTTACTACTCCCTGGCCATGCTGCATAGGACTAGTCCCATTTGACCATCTAATTGCCCCAGATGCTCCACTGATCCTGCTGACGCCTTGCACATGGTATGGTTTTGACACATGGCTGTTAATTGCTTCTGGGTGGAAGTTACATGCACACTTGACGACAACCTTCTTTCCGATGGCGCGCAGACTGCTTGTCATGGTGCTAGTTGGTATGTGAATGTGTCTAGTAATGTTAGTAGACAGGTAGCTCTCTTGTTTGTCCTGGCGAAATGCAGAATTTCCTGGCCTTGGACAAGGCCCCAAAAACAGGCCTGCTTAAGGATGCAGCGCTGTGTAACAATCTTGCGCTATCCTGTTGTGTGGGCGCAGTCTATAAATAATCAAAAACCTGAGGCATGCATGTAGTACCTACTGGTGGTAATATGTAACATGCCTGCATGTGCATGGGGGAGGGGATAGACTTATGATGCATTAGCTCAATCATCTTGTGTCTTGGATGTCTTACGAGGACTCAAGCTGGTGATTCTCTATAAAATGTCATTGACAATACCCATGATGTTTTGCCCCACCACTGGCTAACTGAGTGTGAAAGTATTTACTTATGTGTGTTGTATTCGGTGCTAATAATATGTACCCAGGGACAGACATAGCTAATCCTTGGCAGGATAGCTTCAAAACTATGGCTTTGATTAGCGTTTTGTGCTCCCATGCTATATGCCAGTGCTCTGCCATGATGTTGTTAAACTCTTAATAAACAGATAATAAAATAAAATCTCGATTTCATCAACACAGAAATTTAGCAATGCCACAGACCATGTAATGAGTGAGGACGTGGGAGAAACTTGGAAACTTGGCCTACCCTTCTTGTGCTCCCCACTGTCTGCTTACTTACCAGCCCAGTAGTAACATTTAGCAGGTCTGAAGATATATATGAGCTAACGAATTGAATAATTGGGGTTTGAGTGTATTTTCCAGATGTAAAATAGTCTGCCGGGCCTTGCAGTGGAAGCACTCCATAGAAGATTTAAGAATACAGCAAACCGCCAATGATATGTTGAAAGGGTAATTGTCCTCGTAGGCCATTGTATGTAATTTTTTAAAGAATTAGTTGTAAAATGTTCACAGCCATACCTAAAGAAAAAAAAAAAGAGATCCTGAAAGGTATGCACACGTTTATTGTAAGTGTCCACAATACCTTCTTGTTTGCAGTATATCTTTGAACCTCTCTCGCTTCAGCCAGCACCTCACATCTTCAACAACTTACATCCAACATCATTTTAACAATGCATGCTAAAGGGAGGCCAGGAAGCCAGTGGGAATCGGAGTCAATCAAAGCCTCATCGAGGGGTATGAAGCGCTATATAAATTTTGCAGCACAATGATAGTCAGTGTAAGAGGCTCACTCTTCCAGGTGTAGGCAGTGGGGAAGCTGGTACTCAGTGGGCAGAGCGAGAAGGACACTGCGTGATGAAAATCAGCTTTGATGCAATGAACTGGCACCTTCAGCTTGAACCAGGTTCACATACTTCCACCTCCCTAGTACATGGAGGACATCTGGCTCACGTCAGTAGTGCAAAAATAAACCCTTTCATGAGGAATCACCGATGGTGGCCGATGTGGGTCAACGATAAGTGCTGAAGCGAAAACTGTGGCAGCACACTGTCACATATAAGTCAAAAGAAGAGCTAAATAATGGATAATAGGCAGCACGCTGCCATGAAAAAGACAAGTGACTCATTAACTGGCTGAAAAGGTTGCTAGAAAGTTAGGTGAGCGGTTGCGAGTAACTGTTTGTTGAAGGCGTCAAGTGACTGCTTCAGAAGCTGGACTCCTCCATGAATCAACAAACCCAGTAAATCACCACAGCAGCAGCAAGAGTGGATAGGAGTCACACGATTGATGCAAAGATTCACCTGCATGCGCGACTATCCTGTCTGTCCTCCATATCCGCTGAGATGATTCTAAAAGGAACAGTTCCTTGGGAGCCTGCAATGCTGCTAGTCTGGTAATAGCCACCACTGCAGCACCAGCACTTTGGTCACAGCCATTTCTCTTTCCCTTCTAATATTTCTGTTTCTACTGAGATTAAATCTGCTGGTAATTTCCAAAATGTCTGACATCTGCAGAAAATTAGCAAAATGTCAAAATCTATGGGGAAGTAATAAGTATAGGATTTCTGCAGAATATTTTGTGGCACGTTAGGACTGTTCATAGAAAAGAGTCTTCTCTCAACCGCCCTGAAATGTCAGAAACTCACTCCTAACTCTGAAGTGATATTTCAGGCTCCATTCTCATTTAATGCTTGCCCTCTGCTCAGATGGTCGAATAGGGATGGCAGAAGGTGGAAGTCTAGCATGTACACACTCGCTAGAATTGAACTGAGGCTGGCAACTTAAGAAATGTCAAAGGACAAAAGTTTGAGCAGCAACCTCCAAGTTAAAAGTTCCTTTGTAAGCACAAGCCAAGCTCCTTCCTTCTACTCTGCCTTGGCCCCACTGGAAAAGGGTCAGAATTTCTTCTCCATCGTGGCATAAAGACTTGGGTTTTGGGGGTGCTGGTGTTGTGAACAATGTTCCCCTCCAGGGCAGTCCCTCAATATTGTAGATAAGATGCCTAGGCAAGACCTAGGTAAAACACCACTAAAACCACCTCTCCAAGTTTTGGTTAGTGGCCACACTGTCTGAGAGTTGTTAATTGAAATTTTACACCTTTGCGCGGACACTAGATTATATAGGTCTTGAAAGCCCATATAATTTACTGCAACTTTCAATTACTTAAATCTAGTTAGAGGATCTGCTTTACTGCGACGAAAACACAGTGCTTAATTTGTAAAAATGGAAGTGCCGGGGCTCTTGTCAGGAGGCCACTGCTACTTGTACCGCCCATTGCCCCTACCATCGCTGCCACTGACAACAGTATCAACAAAGCTGCTAACCACAACTCTCTTGCAAGTGTGACAATCCAGACTATTCCAGGCCCCCACTGCTATAAGAATTGCTTAGATGGCAGGTGTTAGTCAGTTTTAATTTAGATTGAATTAATAAACAAATTTTGTTGTGTTCATCTCTAAATAAAACAGATAGTGTTGAGAATTAAGACCCGGGGCCAAGCACCGTAAACCAGCGGCTCAAAATATGCACGGTGAAAACAATTTGCCTTCCTTGTAGTGCAGCCAAGCAGGAAGTGGCTCCTAAGATGTCTTGGAAAACTGTGCATTACGTTAGCATAAAGTTAAAGGGAAAGTTTCACCAAACCCATTTTAGGGCATTGGATGAGCCACAGTGCAAAATTTCCAGACTCCTCCAGTCATGTCTGGGGTAACAGTTAAGTGGTCACCAGACCTTATTTAGGTGATCACCATTAAGAGAGCTTTCAGAGTCCGTACAGAGAGAGGGGCTTGCTGATGTTCCTTTCTATAAAAATTTTGTTTGGGTGGAAGGTCTGTCCTTTCACAGTAGAACTGGGCTACTTTGGCCTTTTGAGTGACAAGCCAATAATGAAAGCAACAGGCCTGGTTGGTTTATTTTAGGAAAATGTATGTTGGATACCATAGTTCTAATTCATTGTGAAAAGCATATATTAGAGTCAACAAGCCTTTCCTTGTGGGTTGTTATTGTGTTTTACCTCTTTCTACAGGTTATTTTATTGCATAGAAGGTGAGAGATTACAGTAGCAGACAATGGTTTTGGACACCCCTCTAACAAACCCTGGGTGTAAAAAATTACGCATGGCTCAGTGGGACCGTCCACCTCAGGCACTGGCTATGTTGCCCTGTAGGTGGCAGCATTTCTCATTATCGCAAGTGTACATCCTCCTGAAAATGAGGATTTTTGCTTGTTCCCGTTTCTCCTTTTGTAGATCTTCGTTGATTTCTTTCACTCTACGTTATTATTGGGATTTGTTGGGGCGCAGAGCAGCTCCAGAGACAGTACTACAAAGCCTTGTTGCTTATTTCCTCTGTGGTGCGCCTCATCCAGCATGGCTCCTGCTTCTTAACAGTATAAGTGACTAAACTCACCAATCACTGGCAACCCACTTTCAGTTATAAGCCAGGGATATTGGCATTGCCAGTGCTTGTTTTATTTTACCGTTTGAAACGTCAGTCACACTAGCTGAAAGTTAACACTTGGGTAACATTTAGAAGTCCCCATCTGTCTCTCCCCTTGCTATCCTCGGATACATTGTGGAAGAGAGACACGTGTTACTTTATGTGGACGCCCACGTCAATTCATTCACACAAAGGAACACAGTAACATGTACTCCCTTCTGCTTTAAATCTTTCAAAGGAGTCTGGGATGGAGAAAATACTTTCTGTGTTAACCTTCATGTGTTAAAGTTTGAAAAGAGGTAGACATTGCATTACAGAAAAAATCAAAGGACTGGATAATTGTTTGTGTTTTGGGCCATTCAATGTCCAAAGCATTGTGTTGGGTGAAACTTTCCCTTAAAGTGAAAACGAAATGATGGATTTTCCAAATTACTACGTTGACGTGAACAAAATGTATCCTAGAGATGTGCATTTCTGTGAGAAGAGTGGCTAAATTAGTTCACAAATTTCTATCTCTTCTGGGGAAAAGGTTTTGGTGCCCTTAGTTGTTTGTTCCCTGGTTGTGCTAGAAGTCAAGTGTTTTCAATATCCACAGAAACCGTATCTTTCCACATGAGAGTCGGTCACTGCACAGGGGCCAAGAAAATAACCTAAGCAAAGGCTTTCATGTCAGAGCCCAAAAGCATGTTAAAAAGCTGTCATGCCAGCTAAGCCGTAGTTGTCCTGGCTGCATCCGACTCCTGTAGGCATCGGGAATACCTGGTGCTGGATGTGGGGTGTGGCAGATGCCATAAAGTCCTTTCAGATTGCTCCTCCTTCTCTGACCAAGATCACAAGGCCAACAACAAATGGTTTAAGCGTGTTTACACCTCTCCATGCAGATGAAAATGCATTTTCATTTGTATGTTTGTAGTATTTGCATAGTGCAACCTTTAAGAAAAGGCAGCAGAGCACTGTACAAGGGTCAAAGGCAAAGCTTCCAGGTGACAAGTGATAGGAAGAGTAGCTGTTTACTGGATTGTTACTGCTTTACGATGTAGTGTTCTTTAAAGAAGTGTGCTTTCAGGTATTTTCTAAATTGGAGCAGTATTGGTGTGATACTGATGAATACAGGGATGTTGTTCCACTTCTGGGAGCATAGAAAGAAAAGATCTGCTCCCTTGTTCTTTCTTGTTCATACTTCTTAGTCTCCAGTCGGACAGTGTCCTGGCAGCGGGTGTGCTGTTAGGCACCAGAGATGGTTGGCCTGTGTGCCAGAAAAGTGGGGGTGCTGGCCATGATTGCCTTGTAAATTATACTGCTTGTTTTGAAGGTGTGTGGGCTGACAAGGAGAGCCATTGGAGTTCCATCAGTAGATCAACAATGCAGAGGCCAGGATGGAGGCCGTTCTTTAACAGAGCTCCGCATCGCAATCCCTATCCTCCACGCCGCCTGCCATCGACCTCATTCGAGGTAACCCCGCTATCCACAGAGCGTGCTGCAGCAGTACCTGTATTCCCGAGGCTTCAGCTTTATAGGGGACTCCCGTGTGAAGTATGCTACCGTTGTGGCATGTCACCTAAAGTGGAGGCCTAGGACTAACGCTGGCAGCTGTTGCCTGCTGCGCTGAAAGCGTTCTCCCCCTGGTCTGCTGCCTACATGGGAGAAGGTGCGGGGGGCCTTCCAGCTGCTGCTGAGGCAATTTAGCAGCAGCGTACTCCTGTCTCTGCCCCCCGCTGCCCGGCCCTGTGTTATCTTATAGGGCACTGATATGCGTCGTGTACTTGCCTGATGCTGCTACCTACGTGCCATACTTGGCGCTAGAGCCTGGTGAGGCGTCTGCACTGGAGGCGAGTCCAGCGCGAACCCTATGTTGTTGTGCTGCCTGGCAGCGAGGACACCGTGGATGGCCACATCAGTGTGGCGGACTGTAGCCGGAGCGCAGCTCTGACTCTACATTAGGCACTGGGCTGTGGCACCAGGAGGACATAAGAGTATGGCTTACCCCTGCTAGGTTTCAGGCCTCTTGGGACTAATCAGCAGGGAGGGGGAGACGCTGGGCCCTCAAGCTGCTTCAGGCCTCTGTCTAACTTGAAGACACTTCACATTCCTGGTGTAGTGGATTATCTCCTGCGTCGGATTTGATCCTGCAAACACCGACGAGGGATACGTTACTCATAGTGGGGCCCCACCTTGACTTACGAGGCCTGGGATCCTGATCCATTGCGACTGAGACCCCGTCAAACTAGGGGTGTTTCAACAGTTGCTCTTCTTCCCCTCCCTTCATATTCCCCCCTTTGGTTTGGATAGACTGCTCTTGAGCGGCAACTCAAATGCGTCTGCTTATATATAAATAGAGCATGGGCACACTGTGTCTGCGGTTTTGGAGACTACCATATGCATCTGGGTGATGCCCTCTCTGGGCTGTTGCATTACCTCTACACCACCGTTTTGCGGTGGTCTGGACATCCACAGTGTCTAAAAGTTCTTGTGGTGGAGGTGCACTGCTGTTACGACCACCACCTCCTGAAGCTGCACATGCTGGACAGCTTGTATTGTGGCAACTGAGAGTGGGCCCCAGAAACCACTGACCTTTCTGCTGGATCTATTGTTCCCCGGGCTTGTGATGCTCGATTTTTGGGCCAGTACATAATGACTTTAACACTACCACTACCCCGAGGATAGGCGTCCTGCATGTCCACACAGCAGTAGTTGCCTAGCAGAACTGGAGTCTGGGCTGCCTGTGCTGCTGTGTTGTGCTGTACCTCTTGACACGCAAGTGGGCCCACTTCCATATAGACTGAGTTCTGCCTCCTTGGCTTGCTATGGCAAGTCATATTTTATCATGTTGAGCTATTTTTAGGACCTACTTCCCTTCTGGAGAGTTGACAAATAACACCTGTTCTGCCTTTAAATCTTGTTTGTCACATTTGCTCTGTGTTCAGACAGAGGCCAAAAGTCAGTTTGTCTTACAATTAATTTTCCTTCTGACTGTAGAGTTCCAGGATTATGTCAGTTTCTTTCCTAACACACAACATTTAAATAGCTAAGTCAACTGTACAAATATTTCAAAATACATTTCAGTAGTTGTGGAGGTCCATTGTTTGCACTTCTGTGTGTTTCATCCTATTACAAATATTTTAATAGGATGAAAACAAATCAGAACACTTTACTTGGTGTTGTGCAAAGAATAAATGTTTTCTGAAAAAATGTTTTTCACAGATTAATACATATATTGTGTTCTCAGTAAAGCTGCAAGTTAGTGGGAAGGTTTTTGGACATTTCTTGGAATTTTTCTGTCTGTAAATGACAGTGTGCGACCACATCATGCTTTAGTGATATATTTATTAAACGTTAGTGTTTAAACATAAACCTAGAAACACTCCTGCCATGGTAGCATTGCTATTAGTAAACTAAGAGGCAAGTAATGCATCATGTGTCCCCTGTATATGGGTAGATTGTTTTAATACGTGGAACAAAAGTTTAGTCTATTTAATCAAACATATGTTTTTTTTGTACAGCAGAAAGGCTGAGCTCACATATTTGAAGGTATACCCATGTTGGAGAGTAAAGAAAAAGAACGACTCTGTAAAGTGAAATATTTTCCTACCATCACGCGTATGGGACGGGTCAAATACATTACAGTTATGGTTGAGTAGATCATTCAAGTTACTTGAACTGCAGGCCTAGTAACATTTTTATGATTTTTCAAGGCCTGTGTATGGTTTGGACGGACACCTGTTGTCACTCTGCCCCAATGGGGTTATCAGTTTGGTTTTCAGTGTTCTTACTTTTTATTTTAGTTCTCCAATCCATATCCCACACCCACCCCAAACGCACTTTGTTCAGGAGTTAGCTCTTTGCTTCTTGGGCAGTAACTGGTCATTGCACACGTCCCAGTTAGAGGTATGGCCTATGCTAATAGTTTGATGTGGAAAGTGCAAGGCATGCATGCTTCTTGATGTAGATACGCTGTCTTCTCCTGTTTGTGCCGTCCCACTACGCACTTTACATATCTGCAGGAATCGCATTTAATTAGAAAGGAAGCTGAGAAATTGCAACCACATTGGAGAGGCCAGGTTTTCCTTACTAATTATTCTACATATGCATGTGGCATACTAGTATAGATCAAGGCAGGTGTCCCTTTGCAGGCAGACACTACAAGCATTGATCTGGATGGCAGATACATTTTTATTAAAGGCAGGTTGGATGGCCTTCATGTTGTGGTAGGGAGCATATATGCCTCTAATACTGACCAAGCGGCCTTCCCTACTAAGTTGTCTGTGGTGCTCTCAGGTTGGAGCGGCTTATCCTGGCTTCTGGGAGGAGACTTTATTAGCATATTATGCCTCGATTTGAATCACTCGTTCCCTCCTCTTCCCTGCACAGTTGCCTTATCTAGTGCCCAGAATTTGACTGACTGACTAGGACACTGACGCGTACACAAGGCTAACACCAGGATCTACTTCATTTATTCCTGTTTGCATGATCTTTATATCCACATTGATCGCCCTGTTGGTTTACGTGACATACTCCCACGTATCACTCATATTGATTGATTATTTAGGACGTACACGCTCCAATCATAATTCCCAATTATTACATTTCAGTTATGAATAAAACCCTCCTCCCATCTCCACATGACAACTACAGCCAAAGACATTGGGAGACCCCCCACCCTTTTCTTCATTTTTAGGTATGGTTATTGCAGAGTATTTTGACATCAACCCCAACACGGCATAGTCTAGGCTGATTGAATGGGATGCTTTTAAAGTGGTCATTGGGGACTGCTTAGGCACCACTTGGAACATGCGCCGACAGTTAGACAGGGACATTGCTCTGGTTGAGTGTGACCTGCTGGGTCATGAGACCCCAGCCTTGCATAATCATGCCCTTAGAATTCACCTGGTAAGCGTGCAAAAAGAACTTGCTGCTTTGCTGGAGAGGCTGCGATGTCTCAACTATGCAGCTCACTTAGCTTGGACGCATGCTGACACAGATAGAGCAGGATCATTGTTCACGCGGCTTATTCGTCAGGAGCAGCCATGACACCTCATTATGGAAGTACCAGCTACTACTGGGACTCTTCTCCACACACACACCAATATTCATGCAGAAAGGAGTCTTTTTATCACTAAGGTGGTTTACTACCTATGGACCAGAGCTCCCACTGGTTGGCATGCCGCAGGCGGGATCAACTCACTTCTCTTCCGGAACTGGCTCCCTGGTAAGGGGTGGGGGTACACACGTTGGGTGGTATGTGTCAGGATGGAGTTCTTCTCCCTCTAGTGTCCCTGACTGACAATGAAGGATTGCCTCCGGCTCAATTCCTTCTGTACAATTCTTTGATTGGAGTGTTGGGAAATCAATGGGGTGATATGCACCTCACTATTCAATATCTCTACGTCATGGGTTTGGGGAAACAAATGACACGCTGGCTCTCTGCGAAATCATGCAGCTGTGATGCTCTTCCCCCTTCTGTAGACATTGGGGAGCAGACTTTGGTCACCCCTGCACGGATCGGGAGTGGTGCTCAATAATGGAATGCCCTGTCTGAATCCCACGCATTGCCTGCTTTCATTCAATATAATATCCTTCACCGGGCCTATCTTATCCCATAAAAAATTAACAGTTACTTTATATGCACAGATTCGACTTGCCCCCCTTGTTATCTCTCCAGAACTGATTGGTTAAATTTGTTGTGGTCCTGTCCATCACTTCACCAGTGCTGGCATGGCGTTACTTTACATTCAGTGAATGGTTCATTGCACACCTGGGAAGTATGTGAATTAGATCTACGCTGCCGCGGCAAGAAACACAGGGCCACGGATAGGTTCCTTGATCTGGGTCTTTTGCTCTCCAAGCACCTGCTCACGCACAAATGGAAGTCACCTACCCCTCTTCTAATTACTGCTTGGGAACAATCCATGTCTGTGACATATCTACGTGACTAATCAGCAGTGCAGAGGCCTGCCTGAGCCAAGGAAAAACAACCTATGATAGTTTCGAACTGCAAACGAGGAGCAATAGGGCGAACATTCACATATGGACAAGTGCAGGCTGCAAGGGGAAAGATGTTGGAGGAAGAGTACAAGCACAATTTACAAATCAACATACAAAGAACTAAAAGGAAAGTCTATATATACAATATAATCATCCACATATTATTTACACAGACAGAATAATTTGCTTATTAGGTGAAGAACATCAGATATGGAAATTTAAGAAGTTGGCTTAAGTTAGATGTGATATCATGAACACAAGGATCCGTACTTAGTTGGGGAGAGGTATTTTTTGGAGGAAAAAATAAATTTTCGGTGAGAAAAAGATGCTGCAGTCAATATTGCATTGCTGGGTCCCTCAACGTGAGATTTTCCTCAACGCCACCAAAGCTTGACTGCCCCTGGCCTTCACAGTCTGGCACCAGGAGTAATGCAGAATGCTTGGACCTCTGCCATTCTATGCTGTGGGTTATTAAAACCAAATCTGCCAAGGGGCCGCATTCCAGTCCTGCCTTGTTAGCCAGTAAAAAGTTGCATGCTGGGAAATTTAAGCCCATGCTTATAATTTGGAAAAAGGGAAACTAGCTTGCAAATCGCTGTTCAAAATCCAGTGCTGTGTGGTGGTGTAACACATGACATGGACCTACTGTGCAGCTATGTTTCAAGACAAGGCTGACAGTTGTCACCGTGTGCCCCAGCACTGCAGCTGTTTGCCTTTCCAAACAATAGATGTGTGTAAACTGACTCAGATGTTTGTAAACTGTCATAACGGCAGTAAACAAACAAAAAAAGCTAAAATGGTCTTAAAGCCCGCTCATTACTTACCATTGGTTGGCTTCCACTTCACTCATGTTTCCTTGCTTCTTACTTGTAATGCATCTTGCTTCCTGCCGGGTGCTCGTCTACTCCTAGATTCTTCTTGTTGCTTCTGTGCCTGCCTAAGAGCATGGACTCAGCACTGCTTGCTGTTTACGGCCAGTGTCCTTCCACTGGCTGTGTGCTGATCCAATTTTTTAAAACTTTTGCCCATGGCACATGTACCGCCTCCTCATTGCTCCCCACCACTGCTGTCCTTTCTTCTACCACCCCTCCGTCGACCATTTTAGCCCCAGTGCCCCCCTGCTCTCAGTTTCACCCACTTGCCGTCTGGTTTCTCCCACTCCCAATGCTTTCCATTTTCACCCCACCACCCCCTGCTGTCTTCCTTGTGTTGCTTAATCACCCCTCTCCCAAAACACTGTTTTGACACATATTGCACAACAGCATGAGCTGCTGTGAACATGTCTTAAATGAAAAAAAAAGAAGAAAAAAAAACATTGACCCGATCAGTGCTGGCCTGATGGTGCTTATTTTTTTATTTTTATTTTTTACATTTTTTCTACTTTAAGTGTTGTCTTAACGGGTCTTAAAAACCACTGACAAAACTAGTAGATTTCTTTGCGGCGAAACCGATTGGCTTTGCCAATGTTTGTTTGTGACAGGAAGGCTCTTACGAAGGGTGTAGGCATGCCCACTCACCACCTCCTAACAGCTTGGAGGTCTGATCCATCACATTTCGTACTGGGGCTGAACTGTTTCTTATAAGGTAAGCAGACTGCCCAGGTTTTGTACAGAACTTTCAGGAAGAAGAGGGATCTACTATGCATTTATTTATCTTGTTATTAATTTTTTTCACATTTCAGACAGTTCTACCTATTGGAAGGAAATTCACAATTATATACCTGTTCTGCATGTATTTATTTCAAGAATATCTGCAGTTAAACATGGCTCTAAAAGCTTAGTGTGTAGTCACATTGACTTCCTGTTGTTCATGGAGATGTGGTATTCCTCAGGACTGCGCCAGCAGGGCAGCAGAATGATCTTTCCTGGGTGGTTGATTCTGATAGTGTAAGTACGCCGTATGTTGCCAAGGGCCACAGCATCACCTGAGAACCCCAGGGAAAGCAAAGAGCTCAAAGCAGGGGCCTTAAGAATGACCAGCATGGACATCAAATGTGGTCTGTGTAAGGAAATGCCTCCTTGGCATGGTTACCCCCTGACATTTTGCCTTTGCTGATGCCAAGTTATGATTTGAAAGTGCGCTGAGGCCTGCTAACCAGGCCCCAGCACCACTGTTCTTTCCCTAAAACTGTACCTTTGTCTCCACAATTGGCACACCCTGGCATCCAGGTAAGTCCCTTGTAACTGGTACCCCTGGTACCAAGGGTCCTGATGCCAGGGAAGGTCTCTAAGGGCTGCAGCATGTCTTATGCCACCCTGGGGACTCCTCACTCAGCACAGACACGCTGCTTGCCAGCTTGTGTGTGCTGGTGGGGAGAAAATGACTAAGTCGACATGGCACTCCCCTCAGGGTGCCATGCCAACCTCACACTGCCCATGGCATAGATAAGTCACCCCTCTAGAAGGCCTTACAGCCCTAAGGCAGGGTTCACTATACCATAGGTGAGGGCATAGGTGCATGAGCACTATGCCCCTACAGTGTCTAAGCAAAACCTTAGACATTGTAAGTGCAGGGTAGCCATAAGAGTATATGGTCTGGGAGTCTGTCATACATAGGAACTATAACACCTGGCGGTGAGCCTCAAAGGCTCACCCTCTTTGTTACAGCGCCACAGGGCATCCTAGCTAGTGGAGATGCCCGCTCCCTCCGGCCACGGCCCCGCGTTTGGCGGCAAGGCCGGAGGAGATAATGAGAAAAACAAGGAGTCGTCACTGGCCAGTCAGGACAACCCCTAAGGTGTCCTGAGCTGAGGTGACTCTGACTTTTAGAAATCCTCCATCTTGCAGATGGAGGATTCCTCCAATAAAATTAGGGATGTGCCCCCCACCCCTCAGGGAGGAGGCACAAAGAGGGTGTAGCCACCCTCAGGGCTAGTAGCCATTGGCTACTAACCCCCCAGACCTGAACACACCCCTAAATTGAGTATTTAGGTGCTCCCAGAACCGAGGAAGATAGATTCCTGCAACCTAAGACGAAGAAGGACTGCTGACCTGAAGCCATGCAGGGAAGACGGAAACACCAACTGCTTTGGCCCCAGCCCTACCGGCGTGTCTCCCCACTTCGAGAGAAACTGCAACAGCGACGCGCTCCCCAGGGTCCAGCGACCTCTGAAGCCTCAGAGGACTACCCTGCATCTAAAAGGACCAAGAACTCCCGAGGACAGCGGCCCTGTTCCAAAGAAACTACAACTGGCAACAAAGAAACAACTTTTAAAGGACTGCACGTTTCCCGACGGAAGCATGAGACTTTCCACTCTGCACCCGATGCCCCCGGCTCGACCTGCGGAGAAACAACACTACAGGGAGGACTCCCCGGTGACTGCGACCCTGTAAGTAGCCAGAGTTGACCCCCTGAGCCCTCCCAGCGACGCCTGCAGAGGAAATCCAGAGGCTCCCCCTGACCGCGACTGCCTGCTTCAAAGAACCAGACGCCTGGTAAAGACACTGCACCCGCAGCCCCCAGGTCGTGAAGGATCCGACCTCCAGTGCAGAAGCGACCCCCAGGTGGCCCTCTCCCTTGCCCAGGTGGTGGCTACCCCGAGGAGCCCCCCCCACCCCTTGCCTGCCTGCTTCGCTGAAGAGACCCCTGGGTCTCCCAATGACATCTATTGCAAACCCGACGCCTGTTTGCACTCTGCACCCGGCCGCCCCCGTGCCGTTGAGGGTGTACTTTTGGTGCTGACTTGTGTCCCCCCCCCCCCCGGTGCCCTACAAAACCCCCCTGATCTGCCCTCTGAAGTCGCGGGTACTTACCTGCTGGCAGACTGGAACCGGGGCACCCCCTTCTACATTGAAACCTATGCGTTTTGGGCACCAATTTGACCTCTGCTCCTGACCGGCCCTGAGCTGCTGGTGTGGTAACTTTGGGGTTGCCCTGAAACCCCAACGGTGGGCTACTTTGGACCCAACTTTGAACCCTGTAGGTGGTTTACTTACCTGCAAAACTAACAAATACTTACCTCCCCCAGGAACTGTTGAAATTTGCACTGTCTAGTTTTAAAATAGCTTATTGCCATTTTTGCCAAAACTGTACATGCTATTTTGCTGATTCAAAGTTCCTAAGATACCTGAGTGAAATACCTTTCATTTAAAGTATTGTTTGTAAATCTTGAACCTGTGGTTCTTAAAATAAACTAAGAAAAGATAGTTTTCTATATAAAAACCTATTGGCCTGGAATTATCTTTGAGTGTGTGTTCCTCACGTATTGCCTGTGTGTGTACAACAAATGCTTAACACTACCCTCTGATAAGCCTACTGCTCGACCACACTACCACAATATAGAGCATTAGAATTATCTCTTTTTGCCACTATCTTACCTCTAAGGGGAACCCTTGGACTCTGTGCATGCTATTTCTTACTTTGAAATAGTACATACAGAGCCAACTTCCTACAAGCACATATTCCTATGTTTCTACCCGCCACTTTGTGCGTTTTGTATTGATTGCAACTAGCAACTGTTAGTAACTTTATATCTCTTGTAATAAAATCCGTTATTGTAAAGCGCTCTAACACCTTTGGGTAATGTCTGCACTTTACAAAAATGCAAAATAAATATATATCTTTGGGAGCGGTTTGAGAGAATTTCAGAGAGAGGTGGGTATTAGTATAGCGCGAGATGGGGAGTTCCATGTAAAGAATGAAAAGCATAGATAGCATCCACGTTTCTCAGGTCTATGTGATGTGCTACTCCAGTTCAAGATTTTTTTCCCCTGTGTGTGTTCTGGGACTTGTAGTCATGCTCTATAATGGCATAAAGAGGGCTCAAAGTCTCAGAATTCAAAGAAAGAAAACTGAACTGGACCAGTAGCCTATAAAACTTGACAAGCCTGAAAACGGGCCGAGAAGGGGCGTAATGGTGAGAGCTGCCGAAGTTTGATTGCGCCGGCTCAGCATCCTGTGATTCTAGCCAAATCCGGTGCCCAAAGCCCTCCTCAAACACGCGGTTGCTGCTATTAAATGTGTGAACACGGAATACTCAGGCAGCGTAATCCTGAAGCCATCTCCAGCCTCTTCAATCCATATAAAGCCACTCCCTGCCCATTCAGCTCACTGTTGCAGCTTTCTACTTTCTCTCTTTGTGACGCTTTTTCCTTTTTCCCTCTTTCCCATGTGTGTCTTCATCCCACAGCAAATGCTTGAGGCAGAATAATAAGCACTGGCCCTGCTCAGCACCGGAAACAACGAGCACAAAGTAAGCACTGGCCAAATCACTTAATCTCCCCGTGTCTACCTAAAATGTATGTGTCCTCGTGTAATGGTAACTCGTGCTCCGGTAAAGCGCTCCAATACCTTATGGCCGAGTTCGCGCTATATAAAACTTGAGAAAAATGTATACTGGCAGAAGGCGTTGTGAAGTGTCAGGAGAGAGGCGGTTTTACGACTTGGCGGCGGTAATACGACGAGCACGCATCACCCTGTATCTCTTGCCCAGACATGCCAGTCTGGCGAGCGCCCACCCCTCGGGCCTAGGCCCCGCCACACTCGGCTGCTGCTCCGCCTCTCCAGCCGGGATAAGCCCAGCCTCCTTCCCCGCTGCAAAACAACCGCCGTCCCTCCCCGTCGGGCGTGGGCTGGCGCCGGGAGGCGGGGCCGGGCCCTCGGAGGAGCGCGCCCAGGGTTCCCTCCTGCTCGGCCCTGGCGGAGTGACATGTTTTTGTGCTGAGCGCCGCAGTTCCAGTTGAAGCTGGATCCAGCAGCGGCAGCAGGGCCGGTAGCCTCATGGGGTCGGGGACCCGGAGGCCGCCGCCGCCGCGGCAGGTACACGCTCGGGCAGAACAGGGGAAGTGGGGGGGACCGGGACCTGGGGGGCGAGGGGGGAGGTTAAAGATACCTTGTGACCTATCACCCACTCGGCGGGCTGCCAGTCCGACTTCTTTCATCGGCCAGGGAGTACCAGCGTATTTGCCTTTGACCCAAAAATACACGAGGACGTGTTAGTCTCCTCTTTTGTAATAGCATTGTTTCTTCTGTTCTGTGCTTTTTGTTACCCTAGCGTTTTATCCCCCCCCTGTGTTATCTCTGAGGATTTGATTTTTGTTAACACCCGTCAGACTCGAACCACTGTTACGGAAACGTGGAATTTGTTGGCAGCAAAATACAATCGTCCAAATAGAGGAGGGGTGTTCACCCCATTACTGAGCGCTCCTAATCTCGGATACGCGTGTTTGTCAATACGCCCCTTATCTGCAAGGTCTCACTGTCCTTTTCACTCGTCTTCCACCGTCTTCTTCAAATGCTCAGTTCGCCTCCGTTGTTTTCGATGGCATCACCCCCCAAAAACTCCCCCGCCTTTTTTCTTGGAGACTCCAGGTTGAAAGCCTTGGTATGGTGTGCAGAGATTTTCCGGAGTCCCAGAACACTTCCTGTTTTCCTGGAAATGAAGGAGATCGGTTTTTGAAATCTCCTTGTGGATAAACAACAAGCCCAGCATCTGGCAGTCCCGTGCAGCTGTGAGCTAGGTGGGGGGAGGGAATCTTCTAGTTTCAAAACAACTTTGAGCGGTGAATTGTCAACGGTGGACAGTGTTGGCGGCTCCCGGTATTACTATGTCTTCTAAGTAATTATTTAGAGAACTTAGATACTTGATTTTGTTAATATATGGTTATATTGCATTGACTAGATCTGGAGGGAAATCTCATGATTTAGAACGGAGAGTTGGCATATTAAGCGCTACAGTAATCGGGAATGCACGGTTTAATTTTACCAAGAAAGTTACATTTTCTATAAAGCGCTTCCTGTAGTGCCAGTTGCCTTCTCTTCACAACATATCAGTTTGAACATAATTAAACCATTCTATTTAATTGCTTCGATGTCAACAGGTTTCTTGTCCGTCCAGTGCATGTACCTTTATAAAAACCAGAGCGGACTGCCAGGTTTGTCAAGTTTTTAATATCGCCAACGTCATGAAGTAAACTCACTTATAATTGTCATACGTATTTATATGTTGCATAACGACTGTACCAGTCTGTCTGAAGGTATGTTGTAAATTAATCGAATCTAAGATTGTAGTTTTGCGGTTAGGTTTTAGTTTTTTACTAGTGTAATAGAATGGTAAGATTCGAGTCAACATACAAGTGTGGAAAGTGTTTATCTGTTGACCATCATTCCCGGCATTGGTGGTGAATAAGTAGTGCTTTTCGTCCATATTTTCGTGGCTTCTCTCTGCCTTCTCACATTCTGTGTGTCATTCTTTGTGGTAGTTACTCCTTTCGCTGCCTCTTGTGCCAGATGTTAAGGACCTCGTGTCTTTTTCCAGATGTGCTGGGCTCCCTGTAGTGTCTTGTGGCCCAGTGAGTTCCCACCCCGCCTCTTGTCCATGCTTCTGCCCCTGTGTTGGCTCTCTGATGTGTAGTCCGTCTAACTTGTGTACTTGGTGCTAAGTCCTTGAACACCACAATATTTTTCAAAGCGATAGCCCTCGCTTGCCCTGTGCCTTGTCCCCTGGCACCTGGTTAGGTACTCTGTGTACCTAAGCTTTGTTATCGCTGCTCCCCAGTGGGTCTGTTCCTGTACAGGCTCCACCCGTAGCTCCCGCAGGGAGTTACAGCATCTCTACTTCTCTTATGCTGCCTTTGCGGCCTGTCTTCTATTTGAAACTGTTTCTTTCATCTTTATATTTTACTGTTCTTGAGTTTTTCTCTGTTGGTCGAGCTTCTTTCCTAGCATTCCCTTTCTCTTTATCTGTTCACAGGTTCCTGCAATGCTTGCTTTAACTGTCTCCCTGCCATTTTATCATTCGGCCTTGGCAGCACCTCTTGCTTTCCTTTTTTTCTGATCCTCGAAAGTAGTTATTGTTTTCCATCTGCACACTAGTTATCCTTCATCTGCTTATTTCTAGAATGGGAAACCCTTCTAGTCCTGTAATCTGGTTAGTAGCTAGTGGTGAACGGCCATTGATCACCTGTGTGTTGTAGTGAGGTGAAGTGTTAGGTACTGGGCAGGAGGTGTTCACAGCCTGGCTGTAGAGGTGGTGCTCTTCTAAGACTCGTTTACATGTGTTTAGGGAATTGTCATACCGAGAAAGATTCCCTTGTCTGATGGGTTGACAAGTTGCTTCATAGACTTCTTAAGTCAGTTTAGGAGTCGCCCTTGATTATTGTACTTAGTTTGGTTGGGAGTTTACGTGCAGGTTGACATAGTAAGGTGGATTTATGAATTTCCACGTGGAAGAAGAATCTATGCAGTTAGGGAATCTTTGTATTAAGAAGGATTTTCACCCTTGCGTGGCAGTTGCAGCATTACCGTAAAAAGCTGCTGTATAGTTGTTGCTGTTTTTTCGGGTGGGATAACCTGTAGCCATACAGTGAGGAATTCTAATTATTAGGTGAGTTTGAAAGTTGCAGTACAGTGAATGGTTCTCTTCTTTGGGTGAGGTGCCATGTATGGGTGCTGTAGAATTGCCATGCTGTAAGTGATTCTCTTGCTAAGAGGTGGTGGGAAGTTGTTTTACATCGCACAGTTCTCCTCTTTGACGACTTAGTTGTGTGTGTGTGTGTGTGTGTGTGTATGTATGTATGTATGTATATATATATATATATATATACATACACACACACACACAATCAGTCACATATGGTAGTATATGGTGTATTAATCTATTTTAAGAGAACTGCCTGCTATATAGCACTTCCACCAACTATCACTCTCTAAGCAACAGGCAATACCACCCTAAGTGAAACACTCGTGAAAATTCTCAAACCGACCCAAACAAATGATTTGCTAAATAGATCATTTGTCTGGGTGGGTTGAGAATAGTCACTCAAGTGGTTTGTTTAGGTAGGTATGCCAGTTGATTTTTAGAGAGTGAAGTGCACTACCACATGCGATTGCTGGCATTAATGGGTTTGGGAATAGTCATATTGTTAATGTCTGCCTTCTTAAGGCGGTTTAACCATTTTCAAGACAAGGAGTTGCTACAGTGTGTGTGTTCTAAGGGTGAGTTCAAGGTTTTGTTAACCAGTGAGGAGTTCTCTTCTTAGGGTGGCTTGGTTTCTGGTGTTACTTAGCATCATGTGTTTTTTTTCTCATTAGGGTGGGTTGTGTAGTTGCCGTAGGTAGTGTGGTTCTCCCCTTTGGTTGAATCGGAGTTGCCATGTACAGTGAGTAGTTCCCTTTGGATGAGTAGTTCAGTTAATTGGCTGGGTTATGAAGTAGCCTTGCATTTTGTGGCTCTTTATTTTACAGTTTGTGAAGTTACTTTGCAGTGTGTGGTTTTCCATTGGATAGATTGTGAAGTTGCCTGCCAGTGACTCATGTGATTCCCTCCTTTTGGATTGGTTAAGGAGTTGCCAAACAGCGAGTGTGATTTCTAATTTTTCTCTTTACGTGGGGTAGGCAGTCAGCATCTAGCCAGTTATTGATTATTTTAGGTTGGGTATGAGTTGCCTTGCAACTAATGAACATGGTTTAGTTTTGGGTGGGTCGTTAAATTATTGTCAGTAGTTTGAATGTCCTGGATGCGTTTAGTGATGGTCTTCCGTTCCCTGTCACCCCGAGGCTGGCCGTGTCTCGTGCCTTCGGCAGGCGGCACAGTAGATGTTTTAAGGAAGTGTTGTAATAGTTAACTTGGCGCCAGAGGTGCCTCGTGCAGTGATGGCCGCCTCTCGCTTCAGTACAGCAGCCCATGCTTTCTCTGTGGGTAGGGAGGGAACGGGAGGAGGGGCGCTTTCCATGAAATACTCAGTGCCGCTGGTACCTGCGGCGTTACTCTCAGCGTGGACCCCCGAGCGCCTTCACTGTGTTTTTGTTCCCTCAGGAGCCCGCAGGGGAGTGCGGTGGGAGTACAAGATGTATGCTGCGTGTGGCCGTGACAGCAAGGAGAGCGGCGCAGGAGGGCGAGGCGTGAGGGGGGAAGGCCGGAGCACTGCCGAGGGCACGGGAAGGCTCGCCAATGCTGCTTAAGGTAAGCGTCGTGTCGTGCTGTGTTCACGTATGTCCCTCATGTCTCCGGTGGGGGTCAGAGGGTGTGTGTTTTGGGGGGGGGGGGGAGGCGGAGTAGTGAGATAAAGGCGTCTTCACTGGGTGGAGACCTGGTCTTAAACCCCACTGGGGGCTAATGTTTCCGGCGTGCTCCACAGAGCAATGACCTCTGCTTTCCCGCCTACACCCGTAAACCTCTGGCACACCCGGTCCTGCGAGGCACCTGTCTGGCGTGCCAAGTGTACTCTGTCTAAAGTCCGACCTGAGTACATAGCCTGCAGTGCCAGTGCGTTCCTAGTGTCCCTCACCCTAGAAGCCATGACGTGCAGCGCCAGTGCTTTCGCGGTGCCCTCAGATGCTTTGTATTTGTAGGGGAGAACTGGGCCCCCTGGCCTAAGTCGCGGCGCATTCGTGGTGTTTTATTGCCCTAATATCTTTTGTGTGTGGAGGGAAACTCATGAGAAGAACTGTGTGGTTCGTTTCACAATAACCCAGCCTAATCTTAAATCAGCCCTCGGGACCCGCAAACTGAGATCAACCCTGGAGACTACGCGGCACAAACCCTGCAGAGTTTGCCCCTGTGCCACACTTATCCTGCCTAGTCGGAGAATCCATGCGCAGTGAGCCCTGTGCAGCTGGGTGTTTTCTTTGGTGCCCATGCTCACTGATCCCTTTCCAGTCACATCTAGCTGTGGTTTACGCCCCATACGTTTAATGCAAGCATCCCAAATATTCTCCTCGAACCCATGACCTGCACAAGCATTTAGTGTGGATGACCTCTCCTGATGCTTTTGTTATTTCTGCCTGATGGCGCGTTTGGAGTATTCAAATCATTAACATTTATAAAGCGCGCTACTCACCCGTGCGGGTCTCAAGGCGCTAGGGGAAAAAGGGGGGGGGTTATCGCTGTTCGAACAGCCAGGTTTTTAGGAGTCTCCGGAAAGCGGAGTGGTCCTGAGGCTGGTGGGGAGGGAGTTCCAGGTCTTGGCCGCCAGGAAGGAGAAAGATCTCCCACCGCCGTGGAGCGGCGGATGCGAGGGACAGCAGCGAGTATTGTGTAGCCACGTAGCGCATTGAAGTCTGCGACGTTCTTATAATGAAAGTAGGGGGGTAGTTTTGCCGTCTTTGTGCTGCCTTTCCAGCCCTTTGACCTAGAGAGCTGTCTAGTGCGCTGTTGACCACCTGCCATTTAGCCCCTTGAGAGCCGATGTTCCTGCAGGACCCTCCCAGCCCTTAGGTCTGTGCCGCTGGCCGTAGTTGAGTTGCTCTGCCTGTTCGTGTCATGTCAGCCATCTGTATAGCTGTGCTGCCTGGTTCCCTGCTAGCGTCTTTCTCTATGGTGCCCTGCCGGTCTTTTACTTCGCCGTGCTGTGTCCATTTGCCATCTCTTTCAAACTTCTTGCCAGCTGGTTCCATGGCCTGTGCCTGGGCAGCCGAATGCCCAGGAAGCTAGCCTTTTATCAGTAGGCCGCAGTTCTCCGCCACGATCCTGCACTTGAAAGATTGCACACGTCCTACGGTGACACGCAGAGCGGGATCCAGGCTTGCATAAGGAGGGTTCTGTGGGACACGCCCAGGCAGCCATGCACCGATAAGGCCCTTAGCTATTCAGAGCTGCCTGTGCTACATAGACCTGCAGCGAAGGAGACCCCCGCAGAGCTCTCTTGGGGCTTTGGAGAAGTTGGTAGCAAAAGAAGGACATAGGTACAGAGAAAGTTAGAGAGCAGAATGAGAAGGTCTCCCGGGTAATGATAAAACAGCAGTGAGAGAGTAAAGGGGCCCGCGCAGGGTTCTAAGTGTGAGAAGCGGGACACATGAGGCTGTGAGGGAGAACGGAGGCTCGGGCCCGAGGGGCTGGAGGCCCTTGCAGATCTTTGTGAGAGGGGGAAGATGCTTACATGTCTTTGGGTGGGGGGCATGGGGGGGGTGAGTCACACCCAGAGCTTAGATAGAGCAAGGGGGAGGTCACATATGGGGCAAAGATGTGAATCAGAATTGTGAGTCAGGTACAGAGCATAGCAAGCGGAGGGAGTTGTTAGGGGGCTTAACGGGCATATTATGGCGCAGGGAGAGGCTCGGCGAGATCTGAGCTCGGACTGACTACTGCAAAGCTTTGAGAGTGCAAGGCGAGACACATCTCGCGGTACGAAACCTCATCTAGAGCTCCGAGGAACCAAGGTGATGCGAACAGAGCATCAAGGGAACTAAGAAAAAGTTAAAACAAATCTCAGTGCGAGCAAGCAGACGGACACAGAGCTCCGCGAGACCTATGAGAGAACCTCGCAGAGCTTGGGAGCCCCTGTGGGTGCAGTGGAACTAAGGGGTGGGATTCAGAGCTCTGAGGAAGTAAGCAATTCAAATACAGCCCTGTGGGGGCACGGGGGCGCATACGCAGCTAAATGGGAGTGAGTGGCATATACAGAGCTCAGAGAGTGCGGAAACCCACCCAGAGTTGGGAATAAGCGAGGTGGCACTGATGGGGGAGGAAGGAACTGTTAGCAGAGGTTTAAGGGCAGCACCATTCCGGCGGAGCTAGCAACGGAACATAGCTCTAGAAGAAAAGGAAATGGAACTTTGAGAAGAAAGTACGGTTCAATAGGGCAACGAAGACGGAATTCTGAGGGTGGAATGAGAGCAAAGAATTTTGAAAGTAAAGGAACATTATTCTGAAATCTCAGATGGTCTTTGTCGAACAATGCTTGTAAAAAGCTTTCAGAAGTTTGAGCAAGTGTAAGACCTCCTGGAATCCACATCTGAGGTATCCGATGGCATACAATCTCACGGCCAATTTATTACCGCCCGAATTCAGAATAGATTGTAAACAATGTTTTGTCTATGGCGCAGCAAATAATTTTATGTGCATAAACTTCTGCATTTGTTACTTTGAAAATCTTGATTTGACCCCTGAAATAATATGGTTTTCCCTCTAAGGTGGTACAGGAGAGTGCCACTAGGGAGCATAAGTGCTGGACAAAAACTAATAAGCATCAGTAGTATTCTCTGGAGTGTACAATACAAAGCTTCTTGGTCAGATGCACAGAAGTGCTTTATTACAAGTGCTTTTCTTGGTGATTTAATTTTGCAGTCCGTTATTGAATATGGTACATTTCTGTTTGTAGGGGCACATAATACAACTGTCTGACCCTTCCCTGGCCCCATTTCAGCAGTGACAGGTTTCTGGTGCTTTATAGTACCTTAAGCCACCTTAACGAGCAGCGTGCTGGCCGAGCTTACTCCTGCACCCAGAATGTTTCATCGCCCCCCCCCCCCCCCTCGTGTAGTCTCTCTAGCCTGCAAAAGCGTACTATATATGCCCCTCACTCAAGCAAAATGATACTGCCAGTAATCTTGTCCTTAAACATGTAGTGCCCTATTGAGAAATAAATCAATAAATATAAACAAACACGAGTGGCGATTTAGATCTTCGCCTAAGTGCACTTTTTTGAAGGGTGGGAGGCTGTTTCCACATAGATTCTGATTATGCTTGGAAAGCAACTTCAAGCGCACCTCACCCATTCCCATGTAGTGCAGGTGACCTCCATTTCGGAGTAGGGATAGGAACGTGCACCTTCTTAGCACTGCGTAGCCCTTTTGCTTTTGAGAGGGTCCTAGGTCCCGTTTTTCCCATGTTTACAGTCTCTTCTTTGTGGGTGGTGCAGTGTAATGTATCTGTCTGGTCCCCTCCCCTCCCCAGCGTATGATGCCTGAACTCTGCATTATGCAGTATCATTTGGACAGACACGCCCCCCGAAGCTACTCCCCTGTGTGGTGTTCATGTTTTTATTTCGCCCTCTACTGCATACAGCATGGGGCAGTGGGTCAGCCTACAGCACTAACCATTGGCTTACTTCACTGGGAGTGCCATTTTACTGCTCTTTGACAAGGTGTACATCCGCGCACTGAGTAGTTGACTTTATTGCCAGGAACTACTATGTGGGTTTTTTGAGGCTAAAGAATATTTTTGCTCCTCGTCCCCCTCCCCCATTTTTTGTTTTACGTATTGGCAGGGGCCCAGCAACTCCCACAAAAATGTTTTATAACAACCATAACAAAACAAGCATTGACAAGTGCTTGTGACTTAAGTTAATTATGTCTCGCCTTTCTTGTCTTCATCCAATCAACCCCCCCAACTTTGTTTTTCTTTTCTCCTATTTCAGTGTCTTTTTCCGGTTATCCTTCCTATCTGTATTTGTCTTGTGCATTCCTTAATGAGTTCATGTCTATTTTTTTTCACCTTCCCCGCCTCACTTATCACCTTTTCCTCAGCCTCCCTTATCACTTTTTCCTGCACTCATTAATCAACCCATTCCTCTGTCCTTCCACTTTACTCTGCCTTTTCTTGCTCCTTTGTCACTCCCTCCTACCATTTTCTGTTTTTCTTAAGAAGTATGCCCCGTTCTATCCGCTTCTGCCCCCAGACTTCCTGCTTGCAGCTCCTAGGTTGCTATCACCCGTTTTTGCTGCCTGCCCCTTTTTGCATCACATTTCCATTCCTTCTGCAACCGCATGGTCCTGCCCCTCCTCCTCCCCATACCTCATAGTTTTCACCTTTATTTCCCACATTGTTCCCTTTCTTTGCCATATCCCTTTTACCCCAACTTGCATTTCATCCCTCGCCTCGTTTTTCCTCTGTGCAATATTCCTCTCCTTCTGCCATAATCCCCTCACTCATGCCCTGTCGGTCTTCTTCCTGCCACATCCCTTGGTGTCATCTTATGTCATACACTCCTGTATCTGCTTAATCACGCGCCTTCTCTGTCCCCTGCAGTTTAACACCATGATGGAGAAGGGACAGCAAAGCCCGGATGGGGCGATCACGCCCGTGCAGCAGATGTTGGCTTCTGGGACTGGAGCCCTTCTCACCTCTCTGTTTGGTAAGTCTGCCAGTCTTTTTTTGTGTGGTGTATGTTTTTTTTTCCCCCAGAAAAAGAAATGATTGTGAAAAATGTCTGTTTTTAACAACTACATTTGTAAAGTCACTGAGCGAGCGGAAGAGAAGCGGAGGGACACAGGTGGGAGGGAGTATAAAACGGGATCGGGGTCATACTGTAAGGGCAGAGCTAATAGAAAGGGAGATGAGGGGACCCTTAAAGTAATTAGTGGCAGAAATGGGCATGTGATGAGAGACATAAATTCATGAGCCTAAGAGTGCAGTGGAGATGAGTGCGAGAGTCAAATTGTTTGCCGAAGCTTGCTCCTCTCTCATTAATGTTCCTTCCTCATTTCACTCCAGCTCTGTTGTGCTGTCATGTAAAAAAATGTTCTGGAATAGCCTGCAGTAGTGACATTGACTCGTTTTTTGTGTCTGGATTGTGGCGGTACAGCTGTCACACAGACCTAGTCTTAACAATATACGTAGAGGGGGCTTTGGGTCGTTCTTTCCTGCCATTGGCTTTCTTGACCAACCTTGTTCAGTCATTGGCTTTACGTTTTGTCAATCACATTTTTGCTTAGCCCTGCATAGTATTCATCTCTCACCTAAAGCTGTTGGCTGTTTGGGTGTATCCATGCACCTCCGCTCCAGTGCTTACATTGAACTGCACGAGGTACTGCTTTGCAACTGGAGCCTGCTGGCTTCCTCCCATGTGTCTCTCTAAGGTGCTGGATGCGTAAGCACATGAAATCCAGACCTATTGGCTTTGAGGTTCTACTTTGCAACTAGAGCCTGCTGGCTTCCTCCCTTGTGTCTCACTCTAATGTGCTGGATGGGTAGCACGTTAAATCCAGACCTATTGGCTTTGCCAATGCTTTTCTTTAACAGGGGTGTATTTAGCAGCGCTAGTGTTGTTTTACCGAGAGTATTGTTTAATAAAAAATATAAGGTTGAAAAAGTTTAGGGCGGCTAGCGGGCATAAAGTAGTAAAGCTAAGGTATTGGTAACATGCAAATTATTGTGAAGAAATAATGCTTGGGAGAAACTATGAGCGAGGCATGATGAGACCGAATATGCCTCTGCCAGGGTGCCACGAGGAGCCCGGTGAATGAGGTAATTGGAGCTGGCACAGAGGAGCAGTTGGGGGAAGACGAGATTGAGAGGTGAGGCTCGGGCAGTGCATTGCGTGCTTGGAAGGACTCAAGGCTCTCTCTCTAGCTTGTGCCCAATGCTTCTGACGCAGCTTGTTTGTTTTTCCATTATGTTGTCTCCAAGGCTTCAACTTCCTCATGAGATTTATTAAAACTTGCAAAATACCTACTGTGTGAACACTTACAAGGGCGGCTGTGCTGCTCATGTGCTGGACTCGATGTCCAAGGACATAACAGCATTTGCGTTCTAGGGGCCTTTGAGAGATAACTGGCAAAAGAGCTTACACTCAACAACAGGACATGTTTATGAATGGCACACCCATCCTTGAATAACGTTTTTATATTATGTTATTTCACTGCAGAGCATTCCCCATTGCATGTTTTGTGCTGGTGTATGTCCTACAGTGAAAACCCTCGTGCATGCATTAAGTTATGTATGGTGTGCATGTCACCTAGCCAGGGGTGTGGAATTTATTAAAATATCTACTTGTCCAGGGGACCGGTTGCTTCTCAAATCTACTTGTCCTGTAAAAAGATCTACTTGTCCCTTTAGTGCCATGAGGTGTGGCGACAAATTATGGCAGCAATTAATAGCCTCTCTGATTATGCCAGGGCTACTACCATAGTAGGGCTTGAATACTTGGAATTTCAATCCCTACTGTAGCAATTTCCTTATTTTGCCACTTTTCTGCAGATCTGCATACTGGGGCTGGAGGAAGCAGTAAGCAATAGTTCCAGGGCTGGAATGCCTTTGAGTCTGCAAACCTACTAACCTGCATGTTTTAAAGATTTTTGCCAGCTTCTCTCTAATATTTTCCCATAATAAGAAAGGTTGGACATTTACTCCTGACAATGGCAGAATTAGAACTTCTTCCAGGGTTGGGAAGAAAGTGGCTGGAGGGAAAATGAACTTGCAAATGCTCAATAGATTTTCACATGAGCAAATCTACACATCGTATTTACCCATGCTAAAATACAGTTCACAAATATTTTATAGGGGTACGACATATACCATGGGTGCACTTTTGTGACTTTCTTTAAGAATTTGGGGCCACATTTAGGTAGGTTCAGATTTGTGACCTGCAAATTGCGAGTCGCAAATCCAAATGTAGGATGGTGTCCTTGACACCATCTGTGATTCGCAAGGGCTTCGCAAATGCCCACCTCATGAATAATCATGAGGTGGGTTGCAATTTGCGACCCCCTCGCGAATGGTGGCCTGCTGGAGACAGCAGACCACCATGTCTGTGACTGCTTTTCAATAAAGCAGTTTTTTTGGTTTGTTTTTGTAATGCAGCCCGTTTTCCTTAAAGGAAAACGAGATGCATAACAAAAACGAAAAATTAAACGTTTTCGTTTCATTTTTTCAGAGCAAGCAGTGGTCCGGCCTACTCTGAAAAAAAGTTTACATGGACATTCACAATGTGGAAGGGGTCCCATGGGGATTCCTTCCCTTTTGTGAAAGAGTTAGCACCCATTTGAAATGGGTGCAAACTGCGATTGGTTTGCGCCCGCGTTCACGGTCACAAAACAATCCTACTTTGCACTGCGAGTTGCACTAAGGAAGGGAGCACCCCTTACTAATTGCGAGTCGCAAACCCGTTTTGTGATTCGGTAACCAGGTTACTGAATCGCAAAACTGGGTTTGTGCATCGCAATGTGCTTTTTGCATGTCGCAAACAGCGAAAGTCGCTGTTTGCGACATGCAAAAAGCTACCTACATGTGGGTCTTGGTCCCTAATTAGGTCTGGTGTTAACAAAGACATTTTGTTTTTATTAAACTTCTATTTCTCTCTCTTTCGGCTGGCTTTACTGTGAGTGATCGCATTCTGCCCTTCCACAAGGAGCATATTGCCACACAAAGTAGTTTTGTTCAGTGTCAGGAACTACAGTGGCAATCAGTGACGTAACGAAACTGGAGGGTGCCCCTTTGCAAAGAACATGGAGGAGTCCCCTCTCCAGACTCACTCAGGGCAGGTGCTGTGCTGGAGGGGCCCCCTGGAGGGCGGCTGCAGGGCCTTTGTTATGCCGCTGGTGGCAACGTGTGCTTTAAGAGTTCAAAAACTTTTGGGGGGGGGGGTTTTGCAAATGTTTGTTACAATGTTGAGGGCCTGGTAGCTCCCACAACAATAAAGTGTTACAAAAGCCATGTCAAAACAAGACACGCATTGATGAAACTAAAAGACTTATAAAAATATGTCAGATCAGTTGGCTTGGTCAGTGTATGTTTATTTTCATGCTTCCCATAATCGTGTTGAAAATGGTTACACTGATTTTCCATTAGAAAAATATTTTTGGGAAATACTAGCATGCATCAACACATTTTACTAAATGACACTTCATTTGCATATAATCAGAGAGCATTCTGGGAGCATTATACTTAGCCTCTTAGCCTAAACTTTTCCAACATGTGTGTACACGTTTTTTTTTTTTTGTACTGGAACCAACGTCAGTAGTGAAGTGTGACCTTAAAACATTTATTTACAGCACTCACCCTAATAATGGAGGCTTTCAAATAATGAACCATAAATACAAGTTCAAACAGCATTATCTTTTGGAAACACATTACCTCAACTGCAGAGAATTCCACTCTCTGTAAACAGGCAGCCAAAGGGTTTGTGCTGCAGGGGGTTGGGCCTACTTGTCCTAAGGACAAAGTAAACATAAAATCTTGTTGCCCTTGACCCCAAACAAGATGTCCCGGGCGTCGGGCGATAGGAATTCCACATCCCTGCCTAGCGGTGGTAGGGTGCCCTTGCGCCTGTTTTAGGGAGACAGTTGCCCTGTCTAGCCCCCAATTGGTAGAGCCATGATTTCAGTTTCTTGCTCTATTTGAAGATGGTGTTGGTAGCTCTTATGTGGTAGGGGAGGTTGCTCCAGGCTTTCGGGGCGCAGGAAGGAAAAGGTGCAACTCCCTGTTCTGGCTGAGCAGAGGATGTGGGTGAGGACACGCCTGGCCAAGCGGATGAGCCTTGTTATGTGGTACTGGGAGTGCTACTGAGATACGCTGGGCCTTGATTGTGTGGTAGTATGAGGAGCTTGAAAAGGGCACATTTGTGGCTAGGGAGCCAGGGGTGGTCCTTGAGGTGTTCGCATATGCAGTTATAATTTGAGAGTGAGTCTGGCTGCTGTGTTCTGTATGACTTGGGTCTCTTGGTGATTTGAGCGGTGATGCCGATGTAGGGGGTGTTGCCTTAATCAAGTCTGCTGGTGATTAGAACTTGTGTGACATCTTCAGGTGTCCAGCAGGAGCCATCAGAAGACCATCTTAATAGTATGAAAACATTAGGATGTGACTGAGTTGACTTTGGTGGACATCGAGATTTAATTGCCTGTCATGATCCCCAGGCTCCTGGTAGCATTGGGTAGGCTCGGTCCAAATCCAGACTGCGAGGGCCCCCAGGACCGGAGAACGTTTTTTCCGAATATGACCACTTCTGTATTGTTGGTGTTGAGCTACAGGCTGTTGGAGTTCGATCTCAGAAATGCAGCTGATGAAGTTTGTTTGGGGTTTGGCGTAGAAGATGCTGAACCTGTGAGCGCAGATAATGGCGAGAGAGGTCATGTAAATTTTGGGCTAAGTGATGATCCTCAAGGGAACACCATGGGTCAGGTCGAAAGCAGTAAATAAGTAGGGGCAAAGCTAATCATTTGGTTGTGACCTGAGAAGGAGGAACAGCATTAGGATTGTGTGGGAAATTGTGTTGAAAGCAGCCAAGAGGTCGAGAAGGATGAGAGCCACTGTGTGCGCTTTGTTTATGTTGCGGTAGATAACGCCCGAGGTAGCGATGACGTACACTCTTTCTGCCTCACTCAAGTTTCCTTTTCTTTTTTTTATTTTTTTTATGCTGCGGCCACTCTTTTCTTTTTCCCTGCTGTTTGTGAGGAGAGTGGCATGATAACTGGAAGTCCTTGTCTTTATGGCCCACTTCTCTGTTACCCCTTTTTTGGTTTCAAGGGGAGCCATACCCATGTGTGTTTTTATTTATTTTTTTTATTTTATTTTTTTAGATAAGGTGACGTGCCTCTGAATATCTTTTTGTTTAACCACCTGCAGCTGCTGCAGGTGGGGACACCATCTTGCACTCTAGGCAGTGAAAAGTCTGGTTGAGTGTTGTAAGGGGTGTACTCCATTTTTTTTGAGAGATCTATCTTTTAACGAGATCATTATATTTATTATTGGAGAACCTATTTTTAGGCAGACAATGCTTCCCATGGGACAGCGCTCACCTGGTAGAGACTGATTATTGTGGTTGTCAGAACCCCATTTAGAGGGCCATGGGGCACGCACGGGTTAAGGGGCTTAACCGTGGTGGTTGAGTCCTTTTACTCCTTTTACACCTGACCTACTATGGGTCCTGATCAACTGGGCTAAGTACCCCTTCTGTACTTGACACTCCATGGTAGCTGTAGTAGAGCAGTCAAGGCTCCCTCTGGGAGCTGTAGATACAGGTCAGTGATCACAACTTAGGACTCAAACAGTATAAACAAAAAATCCATGTCCAGCCAAATTCTTCTTTTATAAGAAAAAAATAGTACTTTATTTCTAACTCTACACTGGCATTGAAATGCAATATTCAAATTGAACACCACAATCCCCTTGAGGTAGGGGCTCTAGTTGTTGTCAGGCGAATTCCTGCCCCGCCCTCCATGTAAGTGCTGAGGGTTATTTCTCATTTACTGGTGGCTGCATCAAGAAATGCAAACTTTTAGGCTGTATTCAAGAGTTCTCCCTTGTGACTTTTTAGAAACGTAGTCAAAGCACCATTTGCAGTGAGTTTCCCCCGGGGCCCAACTGGCCCAGTTCTGGTCTTATCCACTCTACCAGTACGGAAGAGTTCAGTGATGCAGCGTATGCCTTCAAATGCCCACCTGCCATTCCAGCTCAGTTTGGAGAGGCTGTCATTGACCTGAGTTTACACCTGGATGTCAGCCACAGTGATATGTGCATGAAAAGGGTTAATCCCAGCACCGAGCCCTACTCTTTATAATTGTCTTACCAGCCACATCTCTTCCTGGGATGTGTTCAGGCCCGTTCCTTGTGACCCATCACTGAATCAAAGAGCAGTCTTTTGAAATGTAGAAGGGAGTCTTGCTACTTTTTTCTCTCCAGTGTGTCCACATCCAGCTCACAGATTTCAAGAAAAAAACCATAGCGTCTACAGATAAAACATTGCAATAGCAGTTGCCTATTAACCTTAATTAGACATGCTATTACTACTCATCAATTACAGAAGTGTATTTATTGGTGTTTTTTTTTTTTTTAATGGAGCATGGACCAGACTCCAACCATGATATCGGAGCTCTTTTAGTCGTGGATCACAAAATATAGATTGTAAAATCTAATGTCTAAAAGACAACATTATAAATATACAAATCAGATAGTTCTTTTTGGAGGTGAATCAGTGGTCGTATTGATCATGGGGGTGATCGAAGTTTGGTGGTTCAAGGATGGAGGAATTTAGTGAAGATGAATTGTGTTTTTTCTTGAGTGAGGTGTTTTACAGGGGTTGGTTATTATTGCTGTTGGAATGGAATTCCAGATTTTGGGAGTGTTGCCACTGGATTGGTTCAATGTACGGATGTTTTTGAATTGAGGATTTCAAGGCATATGGAGTTGAGATTCATGAGTGTTCGGGATCCTCCTGTTCCAAGTTAACTTTTAATAGTGATTATAGACTGATTCTGTTGATTCTGTTAATTCTGTTGATTGCCAGGCATGGGTTACGAGTATACGCTCAAAATAGTGATCACAGTAAACTATATTGATTATAGGTGAATTCGCCTGGCAAGCTTAAACTTTATACATTACCAATGGCAAATGAATGAAACCTGTTATTTATTTCAAATAACCCATTGGCATTATTAACTAATCGGTAATAACCAATACAGATTATCCTATCTGTTGCAGCTAGCTTGGATGCATTTGAAGCCCTCCAATGTCTGGCTGGTGCCGTCACAGGCTGTTACAAAGCAGCCCTACATTTCCTTTGACAAGGTGTGATTGTACACCCCTTGGATGAGTGAGGAGAAAAAACCTTGCTAACATAGTTATGTCAGTGGATAACTATTTCAATCCCCCATTTTCAGTATGAAATAACAGCACCAGTATAGGAAATACAACAGGAAAGAAAACTTGTGCTGGTCCCTCAGTGAGCAATGGCCATTGTAACTCAAACGTTTACCTAAAGTTGGGTCATGTCCTGTCTTAACATTAATGGATTTACATCACCTTAACGTTGGCTGCCCGAGGCACTAGTCTTATGTTGTCAGTGTGACAAGTTACACTATAAGATCTTAGACAGCAGTTGCAGTGGGAATGCTTACAATTTTCCCTCGCAAGCAATACTGGGCAGTCATGCGAGGTTAAATTACAGAGTCTCCCAACATCCATGACAGGCATCCATAGTGCACAGCAGACCTCACGAACTTTCCAGTTGCAATTTTAGGTTTTGTTGTCTAATTGGATTATTGAAAGTGTAAATTAAATTTCTGCTCTTATCAGATGCACTCTAAACCTCGATGGTCCTTCTTTTAGCTGTGACTTTTAAGAATAAATTCTGTTGACTTATTGAGAAAAAAAATTGAAAAAATGATTGAATAAAAAAAAAAAAGATGCGAATATTGAATCTGTATTCAATTATGTGAAGTCTAAAACCAGAGTCGTTTAATGTAAACGAGATTTAGTTGAGTCCTTATTGAGATGCATGTCCAGTTTTCTAGATTTAGGAGTTCATTTACAGTTTGGCAGCATGTGCATCCCCATAAAATTGCACAGGCACTATGCCACCAGACTCCTGGCTCCCTGCCCCATTTAGAACTGAACTACAGAGTCTGCCTGTGTAAAATAAACCAATAACAAGCGGGTCCAAAACAGCATGGTGATCGCAGGTATTTCACTGAGCCTGCAGTGGAGATGAGCCTCCTATGCTGTGGGCTTCACCCCAGTCATGTAGGTACCTCTGAATTGGATGGGAAATTGTCCACTAAGGGAGCAGAGGCCATTGCCTCTGCTGATCTGGCGGGCCTAGAGACCTCTTGGTTTCTTGGTCTTTCTTGAGCACTCAGCTCTCTGAATCCTGTATTGTTACCAATTCTTTGGAGTATACCTAGAGTGGAGTTTGTCCCATTTTGAAGGGTAACTCTCTCTCTCATCTAAATAGGCCATGAATCTTTCTGCTGTTCAGGAAGTGCTCCCATTGGAATGCATGAAAGGCTGTTTTTTCCACATCAGAAAAAATACACCCAGTCATCATCACGTTGTTGTTCCGTGAACTTGTGTAGCACCTAAGGATTTTGAAAATCTGTTGTTCTCTTAGGTTTGCAGCTCTGCGCTCACCATTACCCTCTACCCTACTCTTTTCCAACTCTCGGTTCATTACCAAACATGAATCAACATGTCTCCGAAAAACTGCAAAACATGCTTCGTTCCCGGAAGCGTGGAATGAACATTAATTTAAGCATTTCCATTGAAGACACTCCCGCGTCATATCTAAGGGGTGGAGAGGGGAGCGTGTTTTTTCCGCCAATTATCTTTTTGCAAATGAGTCCACTGACTCAGCTTGTTAGCTAACCTACCTGCAGCTCAGTTACAGGAAACCAGACAGGGAGTAGGATTTTCCCACCGGATCAGCCCTTGTAGACCTAGGTTGGTTCATCGCTGCACCTTCTCAGTTGCAGCGCTATATTAAAGATCACAATTAAACGTTGCCTATAATAGGGCCTAGGCGTGGTAATGGATGCTCCTGTATGATCTAGAGTGAAATTTAAAGTACTTGAAATGTTGGTGATAAAAACGAGAAAATAGTAGAAGCAAATATGTCCCCATTCATGGGAGAAAATATTTCTGAACATCATAAAACAGAGGTGGAGTAACTCTAAAATCTTCAGTGAAATTTATTGTTAGATTAATAAATATGCTGTTCCGACTTCTGACCATTGGGAACCGGACTGGGTCGCAGTATGCAAAGCAATGCTGATTCCGCCTTGTTTGCGCGCTCGGTGTGATCCACCAGCGTTCGCAGCTTCTGCATATGGGAGGTTTTTGTGACATCTTGTATGTGTGTGGATTTTCTGCAACATCTGAACATAAAGCAGCCCGGGGCGAGCGAGCACCTAGACTGTTGGGAGGTTGAGGCTGGGATAGTGGAAGGTCTGGGGAAGAATGCAAGCAGATGGAAAAAGGGGAGGAACTCTGGGGTGACCTGGTGGGGTCAGAAAAAGTAGTGGGTTGAGAAATTGATGATCCTTTGAGAGTAATGCGAAACGTGTGCTTAGATTCGTGTGATATTTTCTAACTTGTTTCATGACCATGCTCTACAGATCTGTTCTCAACTCAAGTGCTGAAGGACAATGATACATTTTATTATTATTCTTTTTTAAATGCCTGCTCAGAAATTGTTGGTGTCTTGGCACTATTGAGAGTGAAAGATGATGGTTGCAAACATGGTTTCTTAGAGGGCCTTAAACAACCAGGTTTGAAGCAGTTTGGGAAATATGCACTCTCAAGGAAAGTCTGCAAGGATTTCCAGGATACAGCGTTTAACACGTGGAAATTCCGGCAGACAAATTTACCGCTGTAAAAATGGGAACATCAGGAGGGTCATAGAATAGAAAAAAAATGCTACAATCGTTTGATTAAAACGTATTCTATTGGAACTATTGCCAAGAGGCGTTGACAGAACGGTGCACACTCAAGGGAATCCACTGTAGGTAGTTGTTCAGAGGAGATGTAATTGCAGATCCCTAAACCAAAGAGCAATCCAGCTTGCATGTTCTGGTCTCTTTGCAGACTGATAACGTCAGTCTGGAAGACACGTGTTGACAGCTATTGCTGTGTGCAATATGATAAGGAGGGCCCGAAATATCATATGTTTCAGTTGAAACTGTGCCACCTGAACGGCAGATAACAGAGAACACAGTCAGTTCAGAGTAGTTGCAAGCCTAACTTCTCTTAAGTTGGCACCGGTGAAGTATTACGAGCCCAACACAGTAGGTAAAAATGCAGAATCCCAATGGAAGCTTTACTGGGATGAGGGACACCTCTGATTTAGAGGACTTTAGCGTGAGATGGCTGATGGTCATCCAGCGCCTGACCGCAGTCAGCACTGGGCCAAACCTTTTTGTTGACCTCCGACCTGGTTTTTAAGATTTGAGATTAGCCGGGTGTCCTCAGAATCCATAAAAGCGTGCCAAAGGTAGCAGTAGAGGTGCTCAGTGCCTTTGATACAGATTATAATTGGCCGGATTGGAGGGCTGCCCATTAGGTGGTAGTGCGGTGCACTGAAACCAAAACTGTAGGACGAAGGCCACACACGTGCACAGCCGTAGACTGACTCCTTGCAGATGGTGATGAAGAGGTGGTTGTTGGGGTTGAACTCTGGTGACAGATCCAACAACATTAAGGCACTGGCAGCGCCACCAATTGCATCACATCTCGTTTCACCCAGAATAGAGATGACTATACCTTCTTTGCTCCCTTCCGGCCTAAAGCCTGCTTGTAGGGATACTGCAGTTTGATGTTACTCAATCTAGGGCCCAAGGTGGTGGATAATTGCTCTCTCTAGCATCCTGGAACCATAGTGATGAAGTTGGCCTCAAATTGACAGGGTCCCCAGAGTCCAAAGAAGTGTTTTTTTCCATGAATTGCGGCTTTGGTACTTTCATTACATGCTCCTGTAGGAGCACGGTTTTTAGGGGCTAATTTGGGTGCTCAAAAAGAACATAAGTGTGAAGAAAAGTGACCTTGCATTAAAACCCGTTTGCGCCTGCTGACAGTTTATTGCTGTGGAAATCAGACTCTTTCCATTGATTGTCTCGAAGATGATTGTGTCTTCAGTGAAGTGCAGGCCGGAGAGGCATTCTTCAGTGTGTGGGTGATGTGGTTGTATTTCTTAAAACTTCTGGCTAGTAGTAGATGAGGAAGTGTGGTGGCTATTGACTTGTTGGAGTGCATACCGGAACAGTATATGGGAGTTAAAGGTACGTCAGAAAGGATTGATTTTCCTGAAGAACGCATCCCTGGCACCCGGCCGTGTAAATTTTCTTGGGCAGGGTATTTTAAAAGGATAGTCTAGAAAGATAGGAACAGGGTGCATTGATAGGGAAAGAGCCATGTTGGAGAGAGGGGTGCAAGGTGTATTTATCGAGCAGAACAAACCTGCTTTTGGAAGGGTGTAATTTTTTGTAGATGGCCAACCTCCAGTGTTAGTTTTCTCCAGGCAGGTATCCAGCCAGTGGGTACGGTTAACTTGGGACACTTTAAACAGAGTTGCTTATCGTTTTCCCTCTGTGTAGAGATTCCTGGGCCAGCAAGTAGAACCCAAAGATTCCATAAACGGATTAAAGATTGCTGGGTCAGTGGACATGTGTCAGTTGCCACAGTTCACCCGAGGAGGGGCAGATCGGCATATCTCCTGAGTGCAAACTGCTGCCTGCTGGAGAGGAACGGTGCAAACCAGTTGGGTAAAGTGCAAGCACCTGATGGAGAGAAGGGGGCCCACTGGTGAGCTAGTTTTAGTAGAGAGGTTAAGTTTTTTTCTGTGTTGATCTGCTCTTTGACACATAAGTTATTATTGTTAGATAGCTGGATCTTGAGCATTGTAAATTGGCGTGATTGCAAGATAATTCCATTGTTTCTCTTTTAGTCACTCCCCTGGATGTGGTGAAGATACGGCTTCAGTCTCAGAAAACACCCTTCACCAAAGGTAATGTATCTTTTCTCACCCCTCCCAAGTGGGGATTCCCTGAGTGGTTCTGAGGAGAAATCCTTCCAGTTTCTTGCAGTGAGAACCCCCCTCTCTCTGCATTGTCCTGGTGGCAGCTTCGGTTTTCCAGGGCTTAGTGGAAAGATGTAGGAGCTTCCTTTTATGTTACTGGGAATTCTGGACTTCAGAGTACATAGAAGAAAGGGACCAGCAGCATAATTATCTTTCTGACGGTATCATTCTGGCATTATCGTCGAGATCTAGAGTGCAGGTCTTGCATAACGTGCATGTTTTTACCAGTCATAGCCAGCTTGCTATATGCTTGCACGAACCCGGAAAACTGATGTTTGGCAAGAGTGTAGGCGGAGCTCATGTCGAATCTGTGCCAGCCCTTCAGGGGTTTCAGAATCTCTGCCAGGGCTTTGTATGCAAAGAAACCCACGGCTACATGGCCTACGATAAATTGGTCTTGGCATCTTGTGGCTCAGCTGTCATGGATTTGCATAGCTAGGCTATCGTGCCACTGGGCATAGAATGAGCCAGTCCGGCTGCTGTGCATGGGACACGATTTGTCAAGGGTGGGCTGCCATGCGGCGAGCATGGTGGGGGCAATTATGCCCTCATGCTGTTGACATAAGTGGGTGTATTTGGGCTGACATGTATTGGCCTCTCAGTATCGTAGACAGTTAGGCTGGCATTCACTGACCATGGGCTGATGTAAGTGACCTGCCAAGCAGTGGAAAGCGGTCCATACAGAGACTTGCAGTGGGCATGGGTTTGGGGTGTCATGTACTGGTCAGTGCAGTCTGAGTTCCATGCAGAGAGGCATGGTAGACTGCTATGTACAGCGCTTGGGTGGGTACAGTTACTCACTAGTGTGAGCATTGAGTGTGCTCGGTGGGCCAAGGCCATGTTTGCGTAAGTCGGGTTTCCAAGTGTATATTGCTTCCTTTTGGCTCTGTTTGTTGTAGCATCTAACGTCTCTGCTTCCTCGGGCTGAACTAACTATTTCTGTAGGGCTGCCACAGGGGCTCGATGTGTCCGTGTAGGCAGAGGGAGATGCACCCCCAAAGCATGGCTTGCACAAGTGAAGGGGCCTGCATGAAGCTTGCCACCTACGCCCTTGCCTCCGTCACTAACACCCTGTCCTGACGTTCCCTTTCTGTGTGAGGAGGGGATTTAACCTCTTGACGGCCACCCCCTGCTGCTTGCTAACGTGTTCTCTTGTATGTTGCAGTGTTGTCTGCGCGGTCACTTCCCTGGACCCATCCTATAAGGCAGTCGAAAGGTGAGTATATCTGCATGAGCATCTCCCGCCGTACAGCGTGTGTGATAGGAACGAGGTAGATCAGGCCTTCCGTGGGGGTGATGTGTGGTTTGGGGAGGTGAGGGGTTGTTGCAGACCCTTGCAGCGGGACCTGTCGGTGACCTTTTCCCTTGATTGGGGTTTTTCCTGCCTTTTTCCAGGGCGCTGTTTCTTGTACTGTAACGGGCTGATGGATCACCTGTACGTGTGTCAGCATGGGACCAGCTGCTCGGAGTGGTACAAGACGTCCTCGCATTTCAGCGGAACTGTGGTAAGGGTTCCTGCTCGCCCTATCAGAAGTTCACCGACACTTCCCAGAATCACTGTGCCCTGCTGCTGCTGCCCGAGTTATTTCGCTTTATCCAGCCCTGCATTCTTTTTGTAGCGCCCAGCCACAGACCCATCTCCCTCTCACAGACAAGCCCACACTACTATCACAGGGTCCCTTGTTTTCTTTTCAGGCTTGCTGCTTTCATCTCCAGAATCCTTGTTCTCTTCCATTTCTGACCCCGAAATCTCTTTTGCCATAGTGCAAGTTCGAGGTTGCCCCCCCCCCCCTAAAGTCCAGCGCTACCGCCTGAAATAATTGGTTTATGTTCAGCAAGCTCTTGCCTACCCCAGAATCTTCTGCATCCAGTTGTGAACCCCTTTGAGCCTCCAGTAGGAGGGATTAGTTGGAGAAGATCATAGGTTTATTGTAACCAAGTGTGAGGTAGTTGGACTCGGTCGGGCAGTACAGCGCATGTTCGTGTTCTCCAGGGAGCCTGCGGGTGCTGTAGCCCTGCAGGGGTGCAGTAAAGCACTGCATCGAGTCTGTGCTCCAGTAGAGGCCCCGTGGCCACACAGCAGAGAAGTCTGTGTGCCTTACCAGAGGCTTGTGGGGGGGGCTACTGAGAGCCTTTCGCAGATGTGGTCCGCAGAAACCACCATAGATCGGTGCTGAGCCTCTCCCAGCTTCGGCTCTGCCCAGGGCTTGTAGTGCACAAACCATCGCCCCCCAGAGAGCCCTGATGCTGTGCGAGGATGGGCGGGCAGACCCAAGAGAGTCCCTTGAGCTGTGCACTCACTGCAGAGAGCCCGCACCAGCATCTCAGGGTCTGTGCAGCCCTGGGGGGGGGGGGGGGAACCTTTATAACACTTTCTTTTTTTTCTCTTTCAGGACGCCTTCGTGAAAATTACGCGCCGAGAAGGGTTAAAATCCTTGTGGAGCGGCCTACCACCAACCCTGTGAGTAACACATGGGGGGAATGGCAACAGATACATAAAGGGCGTTAGCCCGACGGCCCAGAGAGACGCTGCCCAGAGCAGGATGAACATTGCATCTCCTCTCCTCGCAGGCACGGTGCCTTCACTCATCCCAGTCCACCTGTGAAGTGTACACCCCTCCCTGTGCTCTCCCCACCCCAAAGAAAACACACACAAGTATAGAATTTACTCACTTCTCTCCCAGTTCCCTGTGCTTGGGTTGGGGCTTATAAGTGGCCGCCTCTGCCTCCCTAGCGTTGGGGAATCGTCACTTCCTCCCCCAACAGAGAGCTCTGGAGCCTCGATCGCGGACCCCATCGGAGCAGGTTTCATGCACACTCCAGTACCCCCACCCTCCAAGCACCCCAGGGTGGAGCAGACGGACAGCGTTGCCCCTATCCACCCTCACCCACCCAGTCTGCTGGGGTTATTGTACACAAACCCGGGCTCTGGGTCCGATCCTCCCTCCCAGTAGTGCCAGATTCACATAGCTGACCCCTTCCGTGCCTATCCCATGGCTGCTGGGTTACCCCGGTTTGCCTCAGAGTGCCAGGTCCGCACACCCGTAAACAGTAACATGCAGGTATGAAGGGATCCGCCTCTCACCCATCTCTCCTCTCTCCCGCCCGCAGGGTGATGTCCGTACCAGCTACAATCATCTACTTCACCTGCTATGATCAGCTGCGGGACTTTCTAAGGTTCGGGATGGGGTACCAAGGCGCGCACATACCTCTGATCGCTGGCGCAATAGCAAGACGTGAGTAAAACTCGTGCAGAACGGTCTCCTTATCCATGTGTCTGTGTACCACACGACATGAAACGTGTAAGATACAGAAAAGAAAGTAACGTCTGTGTGAGCAACATCAGCAGTGCGGATCATTTAGAACTGAGGTAAAGACGTTTGAAGGTTAACGGTTCAGAAGGATGTTATGGATTACAAAATGAATTCAAAAGCAAGGACGCTTCACGCCCTTGTTGTTCTCTACTCGTTAAGGTTTGAAGTCGCTGCAGTCCGTGTGCCCGCAGTTGTTACTATGGGTCCACACCCGAGCCGTGGCCTGCCCTGAATCCGTGTCTTGGTTTACAGAGAGCGATGTCGCAGCCCGGGTTTCTCGCCCGTCTTAGGGTGTCAGCTGTTTGTGGGTTTCCTACAGGACTTACAAGACATTTCTGACAGGCGACGTCCTACAAGGGGATCTAACAGTGCTGACTCCCACTCACGAACTACGTAAAATTTAGCAGAACAAAATGCGGGTAACCCCCAACCGCATGGTTTTTGCCGCTTGAGTTCGGAGTGGTTTGAAGTTTGCCTCTGAGGCAGAGTTGTAGAAACTTTCACCTCTTGCTCACACAGGAAACACATCCTCGCTGAGAAATGCGGCTGCAGACTGTGATGTCAATCAACAGGATATTGGTAAGTCCATATTTCAAATTAATAGTCCGTGTCTTCACATCAAGGCCATATTTGAATAAGCAGGTTCAGCCAAGTCCGTGAATCCAGTGAACATTTCTTATGAAGAACATAAATGAGAAACAATCGCGCCAGTACTTGTTTCGCCCCCTAGTGGTCTGTAAACCTGGGGCTTTCTCAAGGCTATTCAGTGATGATTAAGGTAAGTTCACTATTTTTTGGACACAAATATATATTATATATATATATATACACACACACACAATACTCGGTCCCCCGTTTCCTCTCAGGACTCATGTTATGTATTGGAGGTATACTCTATCATAATGGCCTCTTGGACTATCTTTCTTCATATTTCCTATTGTCAGGAGTTAGTTGAATCCATACTTACCTGTATAAGATCTGTATAATACATGAATGATAATATGGGGACATAAACGTATGTGACTTTTGTATACTTTTCATTGGTGCAGATATGTTTCTTGATCAACATAATGATGATGAACTTTAACAAGAACTTACCTTAAGAATCACTGAATAGCCTTGAGAAAGCTTCAGGTTTACAGACCACTAGGGGGCGAAACACGTGGCAGCGTTTGTTTCTCATCTATGTACTTCATAATAAATCTTCACTGGATTCACTGACTTGGCTGAACGTGCTTATTCAAATATGACCTTGATGTGAAGACATGGACTAATAATTTGAAATATGGGCTTACCAATATCCTGTTGTTGATTTGATATACCTAGACTGAGGTCAATATAAGGGGCCCATACCCCTTTTAAAAAATAGGGCATTTATGAAGAGAGTGCTGGACCTTTCTGGAGTGTGTTTCTAATGCAGACTATGATGTGACCGCCTTGAATGTGCGCACAGATGTATTTCTTTTACAGGGAGCCTTCTTGGGTGGTCGTGATTTGCTACAGGGATTGCCGGCTCTGCAGACACAAAGAATTCACAGTGACCTTCACCTTCCACTGGTCTGAAAGTTGCACCTTTCTTTAGAACTAAACTTACAGGAGCATAACAACATAGGGAGTGTACAAAAGCTATTTTCAAAGGACTTGTATCGATGTACCATCCCCAGGCGGATTTCTCATCGTATTAGTTTATCCAATCTAGTTTTCCTACTGGCAAAATGCATTCTCTCAACTCTGAAATTCGTGTTTCAAACCTAACACAAGCTTTCTGTGGTTGTGCAGTTGGCGTGTAAAAGGCCTCTCTCCCTCGCGGCAGTCCTGCTTCTCCTGTCTAATTGTCTTTGCTTTTGTTTCTTCCCTCTCTAGTTGGAGCAGTCTCCGTGATCAGTCCTTTGGAGCTCATCCGCACCAAGATGCAGTCCAGGCAGCTGACGTACCGTGAACTGTGTGTCTGCATCCGCTCATCCATTGCACAGGATGGCTGGCTATCCCTCTGGAGAGGCTGGGGACCCACTGTGCTGCGCGATGTGCCTTTTTCAGGTAATTTGGCCCTTGAGCAATATTAGTTTAGTTGGAAAAGGAAAGGAGGCTAAGTGTACCCTTGTACTTTCCCATACTTTCGCTTTCTGCCTGCATCTCAGCCTGTAGCGATACGTGGCAATAATACCAACACTGTCTGAGTCCTTTCAAATTCTGTGCTATCTCAAAACCTGGAGGCATTTCAGGTTCTTGTGCAGAGTGTACTGCCTTGTGTTGTGTCCAAGTCCCACAGTCTGTGTTGCCTCAAATCCTTTCATAGTATGCCATGTCAGGGTTCTGCGGCTGAATACTCAGATCTGCGTGTCCACACCCTAACAGCTCTTCGTACGATGTGTAGCCTCAGATCCTTTGTAAAGCTGTACACCCCTTATTCTCTCCTGCATTGTTTCTGTTTCTGAGGCCCTTTACCCTTCATGCATAGATTCTTTGTCTCCAATGTTTGGGCGCCATCTTTAGTCTTGTCTTTGGTGTTTCCGCAGCATGTTGTGTCTCATAGAACATCTGCGACCACAGTTGGGGCTGGCTTGGGTTCTAGTACACTGCAGAGTTTCTTTCATGGGTTATGCGACCTCCCAGACAGAGCCTGGATCCCAAGTGGGGATTGCAATATCTGAGCCCACTCTGTGCGGCCCAGGCTCATGTGAGAATCAGAGGATTTGTAGTGTCTGCTTTAATGTTGTCTCAAGCCACTCCTTTGCCATCAGTGCTGTTCTGACACGATATACATAGTCTTGAATTTCTCAGTAGAAGCCACAGGAGCGGCTCGTGGTGCTCAATGGGGGCGGGCGGTGCACAGTTTGGGAAGGGGGTGCACATGAGAAATTAACATTTAAATAAAGCAACAAAAAAAAAAGTACCTTGTTCCTCACTGCACCCACGCTGCTCCTCTCCTGCTGCTGCAGGCACAGGCTCCCAGTCTGGCCTGTGGCCAATCCTGATGCTGCACAAAGCAGCGTCAGGATTGTCTGGAAGCGCCCAGCCAGGGCTCTCCCAGACAGACTGGGAGCCTGTGCAGGCTCTCGCCGAAACAGCAACTGTGTTGCCGGGCTGGAGACAGCCTTCTGCACAAACATACATGCGCTGAGAGCACTCATCACCCATGTGGCCCTGCCCCGTCAAAAAAATAAGAATAAACACAGTTTATTATCCTTTTCTTTCAAAGGTTTGCAGCTGCTGTTACTGGTGGGGGCATGACGCTGCTCCACCCTAAAGGTGGAGCTGCCCCTGCAGTCTTGAATTTTCACGTAATTGCGCTCATCACTTAGTAAACTGTGAGCTCTTTCTGGAGTAATCAAAAATTGCTAGATATGGTGAAGACGTAACTTGTTTTTCCCCTGTATGTAAGCTTGTTTCATTTTAACTTGGGCTCAGGAAATACATATTTGACGGTGTGCCATAAGGACAGCTTAGTATGCTGTAACCAGAGGGCGTCCCGTGACACTCCAGCTGATGTCCTGTGCTCTCTTTCTCTTCTCCACAGCTCTCTACTGGTTTAACTATGAGCTTGTCAAGCAGAAACTGTGGGAGCGCTCGTGCACTGAGGAAGCCACTTTCATGACCAGCTTCACTGCTGGAGCCATCTCAGGGACTGTAAGTACCCACCAGAGGGCAGGGGGTTGGATTCATAAGTACTTGGGTGGGTGCAAGGAATGAAAGTGAAAGAACCCCCCCTCCCCCTAAAATGGCACTATAAGTGCTCTTTTGAGGCCTGGAGATCTGACTGGGTGCTACTCGCAGGTACCTGGCATGGGTATAAAGGCGAGGAATCCCTCTCAGTAGCCCGTGGTTGGGAGTGGAGCAGTGCTCTGTTTTTAGCAGTACCGCTGAGATCTGGGATGAAAGATGTTTAGGAGGCGCTTGGGTGAGACTTGCGAGTATTAAGGAGGTCTGTTGCACTGGGGCTTGTTGTGGGAGACTTTATGGGCCAAAGAAGCTCTCACAATTACTTAGAAGTCTGCAGGTTTAGGAAGGCTGTCTGTGGTCCATGGGTACTTGGTGATGCCTGCGTTTTGGGCTTGAGATGCCGTCCTTCTCACTATTAATGGAGTGAAGGTAACTTGTGCAGGGATAAAGTGGCCCTATAGTCTTAGGCGGTGAGGGGCTCAGTAACACCCCCACCCCCCAAAAAAATCATTGTGAAGTCTGCAGACGGGAGAAGGCACTTTGAGTACTCCGATAAAGGGTACTGCGAGTACTCAGCTACAACCTTGTTATGGGGATAAAGGGTACTGCGAGTACTCTGCTACGACCTTGGGATGGGGATAAAGGGTACTGCGAGTACTCTGCTACGACCTTGGGATGGGGATAAAGGGTACTGCAAGTACTCTGCTACTACCTTGGGATGGGGATAAAGGGTACTGTGAGTATTCCGCTACAACCTTGGGATGGGATAAAGGGTACTGGGCGTACTCTGCTACAACCTTGGGATGGGATAAAGGGTACTGCGAGTACTCTGCTACAACGTTGGGATGGGGATAAAGGGTACTGTGAGTATTCCGCTACAACCTTGGGATGGGATAAAGGGTGCTGGGAGTACTCTGCTACAACCTTGGGATGGGATAAAGGGTACTGCGAGTACTCTGCTACAACGTTGGGATGGGGATGAAGGGTACTGTGAGTATTCCGCTACAACCTTGGGATGGGATAAAGGGTGCTGGGAGTACTCTGCTACAACCTTGGGATGGGATAAAGGGTACTGCGAGTACTCTGCTACGACCTTGGGATGGGGATAAAGGGTACTGGGAGTACTCTGCAACTACCTTGAAAGGGGGATAAAGCGTACTGAGTACTCTGCTACAACCTTGGGTTGAGATAAAGGGTATTGAGAGTACTCAGCTTCGACCTTTGGAAGGGGATAAAGGGTACTGCAAGTACTCTGCTACTACCTTGGGATGAGGATAAAGGGTACTGTGAGTACTCTGCTACAACCTTGGGTTGGGATATAGGGTACTGCGAGTACTCTGCTACAACCTTGGGTTGGGATAAAGGGTACTGTGAGTACTCCATTACGATCTTGGGATGGGGATAAAGGGTATTGTGAGTACTCTGCTACAACCTTGGTTGGGATATAGGGTACTACGAGTACTCTGCTACAACCTTGAGTTTGGATAAAGGGTAGTATGAGTACTCTACTACGACCTTGGGATGGGGATAAAGGGTATTGCAAGTACTCTGCTTCTACCTTGGGATGGGGATAAAGGGTACTCTGAGTACTCTGCTACAACCTTGGGTGGGGATAAAGGGAACTGCGAGTATTTTGCTACAACCTTGGGTTGGGATAAAGGGAACTGCGAGTACTTTGCTACAACCTTGGGTTGGGATAAAGGGAACTGTGG